>NC_134647.1:4142436-4307436 GCF_030463565.1 Pelecanus crispus | reverse complement strand
AGAAATAATTGTTCATGGCATAATCTTGAAAATGCAATATTTATCACTAGACAGGCGACTGGCCTATGTTTCCAAACACAGAGATTAAAATAAAAAACCACCAAGTAACTCAAGATTCATTTGGAGGGAAAAAAGAGAGGAAAAACAGGCAGCAGCTTTCTGAAGAAAATACTGCAGGAACAGGGTCAGTTAAACTTTGGGCAGAGACCTGATCTCCACAGAGCTTTAAAATGGTAAGGAAGCGTAGGGTAGCTCTATATGGAAAAACTTATGGTAAACTGAACCTTTTTGCCACATTGTTGTGCAGCTATAAGCACTGAGACTGAAATACAACTTAGGTTAAGCGTGGAGATTGGATCTTAGTGCTGGCGCAGAAAGCAAGGACACCGTGGGTTACTATAAAAGTGGGCTTGGGCCAGGGAAAATGGCACAGGACCACTGGTGGGGCTACGGAAATAAAAACTGTATTTCATTTGGACCAGCACTACTCTGTAAGACCACATATACCAGATGAAAAAGTACTTCTTTCATCTTATCATAATTAGTGTATGGTAGAATAGATACCCACACCGGTTTGTGTCCTTCAGGAAGGGGAAGAGATTTGAAGAAAAGCAGAAATGACCTTCTTCAAAGGACATATGGTTCATATATGTATCATAGAATCACGGAATGCTTTGGGTGGGCAGGGCCCTTCAGAGCCCCCCCAGCCCAGCCCCTGCAGTGCCAGGGACAGCTTTAACCAGAGCAGGGTGCTCAGAGCCCCGTCCAGCCTGGCCTGGGATGGTGCCAGGGATGGGGCCTCCACCGCCTCTCTGGGCAACCTGGGCCAGCGCCTCACCACCCTCACTGTAAAACATTTCTTCCTTATAGCCAGTCTGAATCTATTCTTCTGTAGTTTAAATCCATTTCTCCTCGTCCTGTCCCAACAGGCCTTGCTAAAAGCTTGCCCCCCCCTTCCTGCAGCCCCTCTCAGCACTGCCAGGCCGCACTCAGGCCTCCCCGCAGCCCCCTCCTCTCCAGGCTGAGCACCCCCAGCCCCCCCAGCCTGGCCCCGCAGCAGAGGGGCTCCGGCCCTCGGGGCATTTCTGTGGCCTCCTCTGGCCCCGCTCCAGCAGCTCCGTGTCCTTCTGGTGCTGCATGGTGAACTTTATCATAATTTCTCACTAAGATAATGTAGGAAATCAGAACAAGACCCAAAACTACAAATTGAAGAGTAAACACTGCCTCCTGCAAGTTGTGAAACACTTTCTACGACGATGCGGCCATCGGTATCCCAACACCAGGACCTCAAGCCTACTCCATGACAAACGCAGGATTCATCCAGAAAAGCTCTCTGACCTGCTGGACAAAAACCTCCACAGAACATGTACTATTCTTGAGTACGATAACCATGATAAAGATTGTTTACTTGTTTGCTTGGTTTTTAAAATTACACATAGCCTTCATTTTCATACACTAAAACTCACACATCCTCATCTCTATCTCATTTCTGGAGGTGTGTGCTGAAAGAGGAAAATGATTGCAGTCTTTTCACAATAAAGTATATGAAAATACAGTGAAAGTCCTGAAATTTCCATTATAGCATAGGCTATAAACTTGAGCTTCATAAAAAAGATATATGAGGGCACTAATAATATTAAAAAAATGTTGCTGCAAGATCAATATCATATTAGAGGTGCTTTTGCTTGTTTTCAGCAGGCCATCATTATTTTTGGATATGCATGTACTTAGTAAGTTGATCAAAATTTATATATTGACATCTTATCTAGTATATCCATTTCCTGTTACTTTCATTCTGGTTAAATATCCATTTTATTTTCATGTTGCGCAGTGTATTTCAGTTAGCACTGATAAATTAATTTTCATTCTTTAAATTTCATAATTTCCAGCTGTGTAAATTCAACATCACAATCATGAAGAACGCCTGCCCTTTATATTTTCCTTTCTTGCACTTTTTCAGATTACATTAAAAAAATTCTCAGCTGTGATACTCAATGTTTTCAGTTAATAATAAACATCGCTTCTTCAGATTATTACAACGAATAAATGACAGCATTACGGCATATGTGTTAAGCATTTCTCAGAGTATATGACAGAACACAACCCCCAGAGCACAAATACGGGTGATTACGTTTCTGCTATTTTGGTTATTTCCTGAGAAAGAGTCTTCTTGGCTCTACCAGAGCATATTAAGGCACTATCTGGCCAAAATTATCAACTGCCTGATGGGTCATACAGTCCTGGAAGGCCCTACATGCAGTTTGCGTAGCGGCTGACCTATTTGCTCTGATTCAACTAAGTATATGTCTGAAGGAACCCTTAGGGTTTACAGTGTCAACAGTCCTGTTTTGTTTGTTTTCCTCCTCAAACCACTACTTATTTAACAGAAGCAAAATAAGAGATCGAAAGGGCACTTAATTAATTCATATCAAATTTTGTCACATAGCATAAAAAAGGACGAGCTTTGTAGCAATATTGTCAGACTTGTATATGCCCACTGGAAGATGCAATTCGTACATATCAAGTACATGCCCACACCACCATTTTAGCCATGATATTTTTCTACCTTCAAACCCAAATCACAGAATTGTAACACTGATGAAGGAAAAACCAGAAAAACATTATCACTGGTGGATGAAGTTTTTTTCAACTTTAAAGAACAGGAGCCTAACAGTTAACCAGTTGATAGTTACCTTTAACTGAATAAAGCCTTTATATTTAGGTATTTCTAATAACAGAACAGAAACAAAAGAAAAAGGGAAGGAAAATAAATTTTCTCATCTTATCCTGAAATCTTGAGCTGTGAAAAAAAGAAGTCTTATCTCAAGCTGGACACAGCTTCTTGAACACGTAACAGGAGAAGAAATTCATATTGTTCCAATCACTCCACTGCATTTAAATCATTTCAGAACAGAATATTCCATATAACTTCAAGCTTTGTAAATTATATTTTAAAAAATAAATAGAATTAACAGAAATTAAAAAAACCCACACACTTACTGTGGCTTCAAACTGAATATTTCCAGTCATTTAACAAATACATTTCCACTGTCTGGTCCACAGTGGGTTTTTTTGGGTTTGCTTTTTTGGTTTTTTTTTTTTTTTTTTCATTTTATTTTCATAGGTATATGTTCAAGTTAGAGTTTGATTACTACCTCTTTTCTGTACATCCTTAAGGATGAGGTTGGAATTAAAATTTATTCATTTCAAGCCTATGTTCATATTTTCTCCTCCTCCTATTTTGTAAATGGTGGTGAGAGCTTTGTATGCATTAATATTTTGCAGGAAAATTTTACTGTATACACCCAAGCACATACTGGGAAAAGTCACAGCCTGTCAAACCAGGGGAACAAAACTCTTGCTATGAGCACAAGTGCTAACTCCCTGCTGTGAGCTGGCAGCCGAAAGAGGTCAAGGAACCCATTATGGTTAAACAAAATATTCCAAAGAATTGATTTTCAAATAACTGACATGTAAACTGTTGGAAACAGAAAAGGAACTAAACCCAATATAATACAAATATGGAAAGAAAAAAAAATGTGCTGATAGTGTAATTTAGAAAGTGTCACAGAAAAGACACAAAAGTCTTAATACTGAAATTCTTATAAACTTTTAAATATTAAGGAAAGGAAATAGATGGATAACCTGGTAGGGATAACTATTGCTCATGTGTCACGTGAATTTGCAGGAATTGGAATCTCACTGCACCTGTAGACAAGAGGATCACCACCAACATAAGTCCAGTGGAAAGGAAAACTACAGGAGTTTTGATGTGTTCCTTTACCAGCTGTTCCTCAGTGTGGAGATGTGCTGTTGCTAATATGACAAATGCTATTTCATTTAACCTTCAGCCCAGTGACCATATCTTGAGATTACCTATAATGGTCTGACATCCTTGTGTGCTCTCTTCCAGCTCTACAGCCCCAAAATTTATGCCTTCTGCCGCTATTTCCTCTCATCCTTTCCTCCTTCACATTTTTTACTGGTTTGGTACCAGCATTCTTAGTCCTTTCTAAGGTCTGCTAAAGTTTATTACCTTCTGGGCTCGGGCTGCGGGGTACTAGTGTTCACCCCAGCAGCTACTGAATACATGCGTTGGCAGCTGACTGCACGAGCAAAGCTGTCCCCAACAAGTTAATACGATGCCACATGACTATGATAAAACTCAACCCAAAGTCTGTGCATAGTTATTACATTTCATGAAGTATCCCCTTTTTTCATTGCTTTTTTTCCTCGAAGGAATGCTTTATACAAGCGAAAAAAGGAAAGATGAAGCAAGAGTCTCAGAAACCAAGGGATTTGAATCCACAGTCCCATTAACAACAGAGAAAGTAGAATTCTAGACATTTCAGGCGCTTAAATGTCCTTTGATGCTCCTTAATTCTACTGATCTGGTATTGCTCTATAAACTTGCTCAGAAGTTCCAAGTTTCTTCAAGTCCTGTTTCTTAAAAGGCCCTTCTAAGGAATGAAAGGAAACAATATCATGTCCTTTATGTCACCAGCAGCAAAGTGTAGACGTCAGATACTAACCACCACTGAAAAACCATTCATGATTACTTAAAACCAAATAAATAAGAAAATCCACAACCACTATGGAAAAGTGTCATTTAGCAGTTGAAAAAAAAAAAATACAGTAAATTGTTGGGCAAATTATTTTGTGAACTAATTATTTTAGATAAAAATATTCATGTTCCTTTCATATTAGGGCAGGTTTCTAGAAATGGGATGTTGCACATTTTTGTGTTACCTCACAGCAGGATATATCAATATGGTACCTGCCATGCTGTCCTGCAAGTGCAGAGCACAGAATTGGTATCCATTGATTGGAATGTATATGACTCAACTGAAACATGTTTCAAACAAGTTTGCTTTTGAATTTGTTTTGATTTACCAGTCCAGATTCACACCTGTGCTTAGCACTTACTTGCCAGCTGCAGGTAAATACAGAATTTTTGTAGGCAAGCAAAGAAGGGCAAATAGTAGGCAAGCAAAGAAGAGGCCTCAAAGGAGGAAAAAAAAAAAAACCACAAAAAAAAGGAAAAAAGAGTTATGAGCATGCTGCATTTCTCACAGATTTGTTTTTCAGATTCAGCCATGCATTTCTTCACCCTAGGCTGACCAAACTTGTGTTTTGATTTTGTTGTTCAGTAGACGGCTGTCTACAGTGTACAACTAAATGTTCACTACAGGAATTTGGCCACTGCGCCCCACCAGGTCGACTGCCTTCCTTTTTTACTCTGAATCAGTGGGGATTTTTTTTGTCATAAATATCCCATAACATCATTTTCTTTCTCTGATTGCAGAAGACTGAAGGCACCTATAATTTTCAGCAACCAAACCTGTGTCCAGTACTGAAGCAAAATTTATGTATTATGATGCTTAGCTGCAGCTGAACATCTGGACAGTTATTTCCTTGCCCATTTTCCTAAAGACCTTTGAGCCAGCGCAATTCAGAAAGGCAAATGATAACCAGTGTTTTTCTGCGAGTCACCAAAAGCCCTTGTCAAGAAGCACAGAGCGAGCGCTCCCAGGCTGACACTTAGGATGCCATGTCTGCATCATTGCTCTGCCAAAAGCGTTGAGGGACACCCACTGGTTCATAAATCAGTGAAAATTGGGTGATATGAGTACACTTTATTTATTTTGCATACTCCCCTGCCTCTTGAGCTGGAAGCCATGTGGATGCCATAGGTGCTAGATGCAAAGATTTCTTAAGGAGGGTTGAAGGCTTGGGTACAAAACGATTCTTCACATCAACCAAGTCAGTGGCCTGCAAAACCAGCTTTCCAGGAGTGCCTTTTCATTATTTCCCCATAGTTCCTTTTTAAACCTATTCCCAAATGCTTGCTGCAAGGTGAGCCTTAAAAAGAGAATTAGCAGAGCCTGCACAAGCTCTTTTCATTTTCTTCTCAGATGCCCAGTTTTACTTCCCCATACTGAAAAGTTTGAAGCCTCCTCAGTCTAATGAGCATTAAAATCTTAGGATTATTTCTGTCTGCCTACTTACAGCGTTCACTCCTCCTTTAATCCCGGTGCCTCATTATTTACTTCTGTAAAGCGAAGGCCAAAAGATTGAGTTTTACAAACACGAGCATGAGCTCCAAGCACAGTAACTTTAGAGCATGGCAAAACAGAGCGTGAGGTGCTGTCACCCGAGACATCAACAGCACAGGAGACTGGTTACGTACGAGTTAAAACTTTTGTGACCTATTTAAAGATATACGCCTGATGAATGATACCAGAGGTTTGAACTGGGGTAGATTCCCTCGGTACGTTAGCGCAGCTCCCATTAGTTTTTAATGGGACTTAACATGAACAATAGTCCTCTCACAGCAGGAACAAGCAACCACCTTTAAATGCCCATTATGCTCAGAATTTGGTTTTAACTTGTTTTGTTAATTTAAAATATATCTAATCATATATTTATCCTAATATCAGATCCTCGGGCAAGAGCTTGTTGTATGAAATGGATACACATAGCTCGTGTTTAAAAAAAAAAAAAAAGTGACTTCATCTTTGCTTTTATAGGCCCACTAGATTCAAAGGAATAGCCCCTGGAAATAGTAACTGCTGTGATATGCTTATGGCTCCATTTACAGACTTTCTTATAGGTTCATAAATGGAGACTAGGAGGAGGAGGGAAAGGAATAAAATTTAATAACTGAATAAAAATGTAAATAAAGATTTGCCTAAAATTACTTGTCCAAGAAATAATTCTCCCTCCCCCTTAAGCTAATACTTTGATAAGCTCTGAACAGTGATCCTGATTTGGAGCGTGACCTTTGAAAATGCTCTCCAGCTTGATTAAAGATGTATTAAATTTGTTTAAATAAACCTCGTTGTAATGGCACATCATTTGTAAGAAGCTATTAGGGGGCTGGAAACTGTGCTGCTGTATTTGCATGAAAATGTGCCCTGCTCAAACTGAGGATCTCTCCTGAATTAACCGCAAAGGAAAAGTGACACTTTCATAATTTTTTTTGACAAAAGGAAAAAAACCCCACAACTTACAAAAGTTTATGCTAAGCTCTATGAGAAAGGAGGTAACTGCATATCAAAACAGGGCTATGTACACAACATGCTCTTCTCTGAAACACTTTCCTCTCTTTTTTGTCAAGGTTTGCTTGACTTAAATGTCTTTTTTTTTTTTTTTTTTTTTACCTTCTTTCCCCTTTTTTCCCCCCTGAAAAATGTCTTTGGAAAGGAAAAAAAGACAATAAGAAAATGTTTTCCAGTGTGTTTTTTCAGCTAATTGCAAGAAAAACAATCCTATGTTAACAGGAGAAACAAAAAAAAAAGTAATACAAAAACTTAAACTGGCTGATTTATATATTCATATTAAAAAAAATAACTTTCTCCTTTCAGTGGAGTTTCATGCAGTCAGATTTTGCAGTGGTTCAGGACAGGAAAAACTTAACACTGGATACCATGGAATTTATGTGATTAGGCAGAAAGGTGGATGAATAGATAGATAGATCCCATTCCTGCTTGAAGCATATAGATTGCCAAATGTACTTTAATTTCTTCCAATAGCTCCCAACTGAGTGAGTAACTGCTACGCTAATGAAAAAGTCTCTCTCCCTTAAATCAAATTTTAAATTAAAACCTTTCCCATTTCCCAGCTAAAGCCAGGACTCTAGGATACGTATGTGTACACGGGGGCCTGGAGTAATTCTTTGTGCTCCTTGTTCCTCACCACCTCTTTCATGTGTCAGCCCTCTACAGCCATCCTGGTACTCGCATCCTTCGTCCTACTCTCAATAACAGCGGCGCAAGGCAACACGGATTTGTCTGCACGCAGTGCTCGGTGCTGCAAGTGTCCAAACGCTCAGGGAGCCTCTGCCCACCCTCCAGCCCCCACCCCAAACCACAAGCTTATATTGCAGAGCATGAGACTTCTTCTGAAGTGTTATATTATGGACTTTCATTTTCCTACTTCTTGTTCTTGTTGTTTAATCTTACAGATCTTATTCTCAAACTCTCCTCCAGAACCACAAGGGAAAAAACGTGCAAAATCATGAGGCTCGCAGTAAATCACAAGAGTCAGCAGCACTGCATGATGCAAGAGGCCCTTGGTATGGGCAGTCAGCAGAGCAGGGCTTGTAGGACAACATTCGAAGAATGAGATTTTGAGCAATTATAATTTTGTTTGCAGCCATTCCTCCCTTTCCTTTCCCCAGCCACTAGTAAAAATCTACAAACCAAGAAAGCTTGAGCTTTGCAAAATCTACCAGTAGCTTACTCATTGTTACCAAATATCAAGCACATGCACTCATTGTGCCAACAACTTTGTGTGGTTACAGCCATAGTGCATGCAAGGTGAGCCGGAGCACCATTAGTCTAGCTTCTGTTCAATAGGAACTCATGCAATTGGCGCAAATCCTTAAGCGTTTGAGTAAAAGGTTTACCAGATGAATATTGAACCAGAAATGAAGAAACATGAAATCTTAGGAACAAAAATTGCCCACCCAGATTATAGGAACAGTCAAATAGAGTAGTTACTCTGATAGTGAAAGACACCGAACGCCTTTGAGAAAGACATAAGAAATAGCCCTTTACTGAATGATATTTAAAAAAATGCACCCAGAGATATCTCATTTAGTAGGTGGTTTAGGCTCTGACAGGATTATCTAGTAGCTGAGTTTGCCAGGCCAGTTTTAGGCTGTGTGATTATTTTTCCTTCTGACGGACTATTTTTCTAAAACAAAGAGGAATCATCTATAATTTTTTTGAGGTCTACTTCCGCCACATTCCTGTGTATTTACTTTCTGCACTAAGCTGTCATGGCCTTGTGAATCTATCTGCATATGGGAGTTGTGCTAATTGCCCATCTCTACACTCTTCAAACCTCTGTTATACACAACTCTGGTACTCATGGGTGGATCCACAAAGAGACAGAAGGACCCAAATGCTGTTGCAAGTAGTAAAGGCCAACTCTTAACTTATTTTGCATAGCAAATCCCTGGGCAACACTTTTCCACTACCTCACATTACCTTATACAATGCATGGGCTAACAGCTTGCTAAGAATTAGCAAGGGTAAGTTGCATTCCTTTTACTGAAACCATACCACAGCGTAGCCAGGAGCATGAGTCAAGAGAGCAAGCCAGAAATCTTGCATTCCAGATCATTCACAGTGTCTTTTCGAATTGAACACCAGTGCAGTGCAAAATGCATCGGTGTTTTTGGAGGCAAGATTCAAATCCTGCCCCTGCTTGATGAGTACCCAAAGTGGCAGGGCACAGTCAGCCTCCTGCTTCTCCCATGATGAGTCCTCTGCTCATCAGTGCTAGGTGGTCCAGTTTGACCAAACCCTTTGTGAGTTTGTACCTAGATCTGGATGGTCACAATAGTCCCTGGAGAAGGGAGATGGAAACCATCCTCAGGACAGAGGGAAGAAAGCTTTTCCCACATCTCCACAGTCTTGGTGAGGGCTCCAGAGCTCCAACCACAACTTTCTTGTGCAAGGAGTGGGGAACAGAGCCACCACCTGGCAGCTGCCTGCATGAGAACTGGCACCTCCTCCCATGTTCATGTGGACTTGTCCTCAGCAGGTGCAAATGTGGGACCTGGGCCACCAGTGTGGGGCTGACACCCAAGCCCCAGGCAACACAGGGCAGGCCAGCCCACAGCAAAGTGGCAGGGACATTGAGAAAGAAGAGAAAATTTAGAGGTCCGCAGAGCAGAGCCTTCAGGCATCACAGGTTTTAATCTACATTCCTGCAGCCAGCCTGAACCCTTAGACAAACAAGTAATTCTTTGTTTTGGGGACTGGCCGTCCAATCTCCATGGGAGCATGGAGATACATTAAAAAACTGGTCTACTTGGCAGCAGCTCTCTGCTTCCAGACAGAGGAACCCAGTTTTCATAAAGTCTGTGCCATCTTCCTGTGTTAAAGAACCACATTTTCTTCTTCTGACATGTTCTCTTGTCTCTTTTTGGTTTTAATTTACCATTCTAAATTGAGATACTAGAGCAGGTGGAAGCAACCCAGCTCCAGGCTAATTGGTTCATCATGCACGTTACGATAATTTTCATTCTGGATTTCGATTAGGTCAGTATGGAGACTGCCTTGGTCAGAGCCTGTAATGATCTGCTTATTAACTCTGTTGCAGGGTCCTTGACTGTACTCATGTTATTAGAGATTGCAGCTGCCTTCAGTTCTGTGAACCATGTAGTTTTATTGGACTGGCTAATGTCCTGTGCTGGACTATCTAAATGTTTGGTTTCTGTCCTATCTGGCACCAGGATTTTGTTTGTTCTTTTAACGTACCTCCAGCCACACTGAAATGGCGTGTGTTATTCTGCTGGGTTTTATTCCATTTCCACCAGTATTCATGAAGTACTGCGTTTCCTACTGCAGCGCCATTAGGGAGGGTGTTTTCTTCATTGAACAGATGATCTATTTATAATTTTTCCATCAAATTGTGGTGTGGCAATCTTTTAGTTTTCAAATGGCTTGAAATTTAGGCTCAGAAAAATTTCATTAGGAGCTTGATCAAATCCAAAAAAGAATGGATCATTAGTGATTGGCAGAACATGGAAATATGGTTGTGACAAGGGGCAATACTCCTTATTTGTGTTGCAACAACTGATACCTTGCTATTGGGATATTTTAGTAAATCTGGGATCATTTTTGACACTAGGCTTTCCACATCTGAGCACACTAGTAGCGCTTTCAGTATTTCCTCATCTAAACAATTTTTCCAGAAAAAGACATTTTCTTGCTTAACTGACACAGATATTCTTTTTAATGCTTTTATTACAATCAGATTTGATTACTGCAATGCATCTTTTTGCTTATCTTCCTCTTGTTAGTGTTAGTTCCTTTCAGTGGTTCAGGAAAACTTCTGCCACTGCCTAAAAGTGCTGACAATGAAAATCCTGTTTTCTATTATATGCATTATTCTTTGCACTGCTTCCTTGTTTGTTGATATGTAACCCTTAAATGGTTTGATTTTTAAGAATGAAACTCGTTACTGGGTACATGGGCAGGATCTTCTGATGTGGGTGGGAATGTCCCAGAGATACTGGGTAACTTCAGGGTGGCGAGAGAAGGGCATGAGAAAGAGATGGAAGGGTATTTCATGGGTGGGAAAGGGGAGAGAAAGCAAGCCTTGAGGGAGGGGGCAAAGTGGCTGTGTGTGTGTAGGGGGTGAAATGTAGCTTCAGTATGTCTATCAGGTGAAAGAGGTTATAATTTCCCTAAGAAAAATGCTTTTGCTACATAACTGCTTTTCCCTAAGGAAAGCAGTCCTAAGGTGTGCAATTTCGCTAAGGTTTCTGTGTCAGAATTTCAATTCAAGATCTCTTGGTCTTCTGACACATCCTGATTTTCTTACTATTTCCATCCCTATCAGTTCCTCCCTCGTTGAGGTTCTGGGAGGTATTAATTCTCTTAATGTTTTCAATAAAGGCATCAAAGGTATTTTGATCAGACAGTTGAAGTGATCAGTACTGGCCTAACTCAACTTCAACTGATGGTTGTGGTTAAATTCCCCAAAAATTTATGTGGAATGAAATTAGATGCATTTGAATGAGCATATATGAAAAATATGTAAGCGTTGCAAGTAAAGATTTCATCTTCAGAGAACTATGTCTGAAATTAAACTTAGCTTATAGAAGGTTACCATGTAGCATTCTGGACATCAAACTGGCCAGGCCAGAGGCTTTCTGACCTGTTTAGCTGTGACAAGCCCTTGCTCAGCTCCCAATTTAGATGTAAATATTTGTTCAGTGCATTTTTCCAAATTACTCTGTGAGATTCCCTACAAATTTTGGTCACCACAGTTCTCACTGACTTTTTCAGATGAACATCCAAGTACTCAGACAGTGTTTTTGAGCTTATTGGGCCTTCATTTTTTGTAGCGGACAGGGGCTTTGTTTTATTTGGGTTGGGTATATTTTTTGAGAAGCAACAGATCGTTGACTGTCTCTCTTAGTGAGGTTCCCATAAAAATGATAAAAGCTATCCTTCACTGAATATACAGATTGGAGGTTAAATGGCAATATTCAGATTGATACTGCCAGACCTACAGTAAACAAAACTGGACACGTTTTATTGGAATCTTTGGATAAATGACCATCTCTGTCTCACCTTTTAGCCTGTTGTTGTTATAATGAGCTTTGGCTTTTGTTTTTTTCCCCCTTCTGCACCTCCCTCCTTTCCTTTAGCAATCCTGATGTCCCCAGACTCAACATCATGTCACTTGCTGTAGGCTCATTTCATTTCTCCTCAAGGACAACCTTTGTCTCAGCTTTTGCATATATTTAAGGGAGAGGATACCTTGCTGAAGATACATGCCCAGTTGCTTTGGAGCTACGGGTTTCCTGAAATTGTACTTCTTCATGTATTCAGAGGCACTGATTCTTCATTTAGGAAACCTGACATACTGAGTACAGCTACCTAACTAATAGTTAAGGAACAAATTATAAAGCATCCCAAATGCAGTTGCCCTGCTGAACTTTTCCTTGTCCAGCTTATATGGCATTTAATTAAATAACGCTCCATTGCACACTGTTACAAAATTATCAGAAAGACTTTCTTGTAATAAATATCTCCTCCTAAAACTGAGGATAAAATCTAGTCCCTGAGCAACATAAAACCCTTCTATGTGTGCCTCTGGCACTGGTATTCACTCCCTGGTTTACATGTTGATATCTATATCTAATATCTCAAGGATTCCTAAAGCACCCATCACAGTGGTATCAAAGGATCCATAATTTGCAAAATAAACTTTGTATGCAATAAAACTATATGAATCATGTCATCTGCAACAAATTTACTGGGAATCCGAGCTACTAAAAATTTACCCACTTCACACTTCACTTCTGTTTTGGTCATTTATTTTTACTTGCAGTTGTCTAGGTTTCATGTCTTAATTTTCTCCTTAAGTTTCTGCTTCATCAGACCATGTATGGAAGAGGGAAAACACCAGCTCAAAGTTTTTCCTTAAAGGTTTTTAGGTAATCAGGGAGGAGTAAGAAGAGGAAATTAAGAAAAGCCACAAAAGACGATTTATCCAGAAGCATAAGAAACTTCTGATTCAGACTTGAATCAGAGGTTTCAATCCCAAAGCAGTGATTTCCATAAAGCTCCATGTTTAAAACAATCCAAATAATTAAACTGTCCTAAATGTTCATGCATTTAGAGTTAAAGGAAAAAGTGCAAGGGGACATAGCTTACTAATTACCTATAAACTCTTATCAAAAGGTATAAGCAAAGTGCTCCTACACAAAGAAAAAGAGTGGGTAACAACAGGAATCATAAGTACACCGATGATAATTCCTTGACCGATTTTTCTAACACCTGTAAAATTCTCCAATAGCTTATTTTATTTCTCATGCTTGGTTGCTTAAAAAAGTTTAAATGTAAGCTTTACTGATTGCACTGATAGTTATCACAAATTTCCATGGGATAATCACAGAAGAAAGCACTGTGTAAATGGACTGTAATTGTAAATTGTGGGTAATAACGTAACGCTGACATTGGTTAATTATGGGCTATATTTGATCCATATGTAACACTCTAGTTGCTTCAATTTGAGTTAGTAATAGCCCAGACTGATTTTAGATGTGAAAGATTTCTATTCCAGCAACAATAAATCATTATTCTTTTAAAGCTTACAACAGGCCAAGTATTCCAACTTTACACAAAGTTAGAAAGCAAGGGATAGGTCTTTTTGGGGGCATGTGTGTTGCTTTGTATATTAGAGATGTATTTCCCTCGGTTGATGCAACATATGCTGCAGAGAAAAGTACTTTCACAGTTTTTTGTGTGTCTATCTTAAGGAAGGCAGAAGACAGCTCCTAGCTGTCCCAGAGCAAGTAGCAGGGGCTCCCAGTCGCAGACCCATCCAACCGAGTACAACAGCACAGGCAACAGGACTGAGTGTAAATGAAAAACCATGCCGCACTGCCCAGCATTTCGTAGGGTAAACTTTGTGCAGCAAGTAAAACCACATGTCTAGGCAGCTGCAGACACTAACCTTAAAAAAAAAAAAAATATACGGTACAGCTCAAGCAGTCAGTATGATCTAAATGTTCTGATAAGCGCTAGAATTTAAGAAGTGAAGTCCTGGTTCAGTTGAAGGAAATGGGAAAAAAATGACTAGGAAAAATAATCAGATCTACAGCTTCCTTAGCACAACAATGTCTCTAGGTCCCTTTTTTTTTAAAAAAAAAACCCAAACCAAAAAAACAACTTATTTATCATTACTATTAACATGGGCCTCCCTTCTTTCTTTGCATGCCAAGGTCTTATTATCTGGAGCCTCATTTTCTAAGATTTGTCAGAAGAGCTTTGACAACTTTACCAGCAGTTTCCCAGAGGAAGGGCCATAAGAAGTCCTGCCACGCCACCCCTCCAGTCCAGACGGAGGTTCTTCCCCTCCCCACTGGACATGTTGATCACTGGGTCCAAGAGCTTAAATACTCTCATGTTAGTTACTTTTGTTCAATTTTCAGAATCTGACTCTATTTCATGAAGTCAGAGTTGATGCTGGCTGAAGCTGGGATTAGCAGAATACTTTGTAGCCCAAAGGGTAGCCCTCAAGCCTTTAAATAAATCATTATAAAATCACTATAGAGTCAAAAGAAGCCGATGTATTGCCACAAAGCAGCATAGGAGTTGTGCTTGCTGTGAGCTGCAACCTTGGCTGGTACGGGACAAGGTAGCATTGGGCATCAGGGTAGAAGCACCACTGTGTTCGTCCCTCTACGCTTCACCAAGGTGATGGTGCTGGAGGCTACCAGACAGGAATACAAGGCAATTAGTAAACTGACAAAACGTATTTTCAGCATTTTGATGCAAAATGTAATGACACCTGTGCAATAAGAGCTGTCACATGATGTTTTACATCATGTCACGATGATGTCACAAAATATACTGTAGCCTTTCAGATGATGTGCTACATCCTCTTACACCACTAGGTCACAAACGATTTAAACAACCGCTGTTCATTTTGAATTAGCGTAACTGTTTGCAAAGACACATGAAAATAAAAACAAGAGTGTAGTAAGAATAACATTAGTCATGGCCATATTATGGCTATCAAAAAAAATTACAGAAAGCGATAAGTGACACCTGAGTAGTGACTTCAAGAGAAGTTACAGGTTAGCATTTGAGTTGTGGCAGGCTACCAAGAAACCCCTGGCAGGCATGTTATCTTTTTAAAGAGTCAAAGCAGCAAAACTTCAAAGGTATAACATGGCACAAAAAACACAGGTGCCCTACAACAACCACTGAAAGGCAAGTGATGCTGAGCACACCTCACTGCCAGGCAGCTGGAGCAATACCAAGCATGTTGCTGTCATTCCCAGAAGTGTTCTCTTTGGAAAAAAATACCTCCAGGAATGTGTATTAAAGGACAGGAAATGCTAATTTTCTGGCACAATTTCTCTCAAGAAATATCCTGCCAGTTGAAGGGGCAAAAAACCCCAACAATATCATAGAAATGTGCATGCTCCTCCTCATTTTAGCCCCAAATATGGTTTGTTTGGGTCTTGTTTCATTTTATTTTGTGGACCAAAAGTGGCATTCCAGGTTTCTCAAAGTTATCACTCACACGGGCCACCCTGTGTACATGAAAGTATTTCATGTGGTCGTTACCTTCCTTGGTGTGTATTTGAGAAGCTGTTAAAGCAAATTGCAACTGGTCGGCAAAATGTACATAGAACATTTTTTTCTTTTTTCTTCCTCATGATGAAATAGCTAAGACTAATAATAATCTGGTTTCATTTGCAAAATATATATCCTTAGGCTGATCATATGATTCAGAGTGATTGCAAAATAGAGCTTAAAAAAAAGAAGTATTTTAGTCGCCTGGGTTATGAAAAATCAAGAAGTTACTTAACATCTGCAGCCAGAATTAAACATCTTAGGTACACAATGTATCGGGGGAGCTCCTTAACTTGCCTGAACCTTGCTGCCAAAAGTCTGAGCTGAGTTTGTCATTGAAAGATTTACAGTGGCGCTGAGAAAGGGGGAATTTCTCGCAGCACTCGTGAAGGGAAGAGGTGGCCAGCGAACCGCAATCCCGTGGTCTGGGGACCAAACGGCACACATTTGGGCTGATCTGCAGTCCTTGTTTACTGACGTTGAGTCCACAACAGATGTTCACGCTCTTTATAACAAAGAGGTTGGAAAATACTACTTCATTATGGAAATACAATTATATCAGAAAAAGCCCAAATTAATTTATGCCTCCGAGCTACAGGTGTTCTCTGGAAAGGAAAAGTGACTTTCTGCGCTGGCACGACGTGCTAGGCATCACTGATGAAGGGCAATAACATGCAAACAGGTCGGCAAGCCAAGGGCAGCCCCCCACAATGTTCATCCCACCCAACACCCAGGCAAAACCTCCACGCTGCCGGGCATGCCTCAAGCAGCCTCCAGAAACCAAAAATAAACCCAAAACTCTTTTCCAGAAGACCATACTTCAAAATCTCCCCTTCACATTTTTCCACCGCGGTTTTACTAACGCTAAATAAAACCAACAACGTCATGCACAACACCGTGCTATGTCTGCATCGTTCACTGTCTTCTTGCTGCCGTGATGTAAAGACGGTGGTTTCAACGTGGCCCTCACTCTCTACTTTGTCATTTTGGGATTTTTTTCCATCAGCTGGTGTGCAATGATCACCAATAAGCCCAAAAGGCCGAATTGTCCCGGACGCTTTCACTGGCAAATGAATTAGGTCTGCTGGCCTTCTAAAAACCAGAAGTAGTGAAGGAAGGTGAACATCTTCACTTCAGGTACTATAGACTCTTTTCAGTAACTCCACTTACTGCAAAGTTAAATAACAAACTAAGCTGACAAAACTATTAAGCGGCTCTTCCGAGGTGAAAAATGGATTTCACAATTAAGAATCCATTTGATGCAATCCCACATTTTGATAAAGCAAAAATCCTTTATTTTCTAATAATTATTCTTTGAGCACCTCCTGCACTGACTGCACACTTAATGCTGTCCACTGTGCTTAATCATTTATTCAAAGAAAATTTCTCTCACCGACAAGGACCCAGCGTTGGTTTTAATGACATAAGTCTTGTTTGTGCAGTTTGCTGTCTGGCTTTTGAACTGCTGATGGTTTGGTAACAGCAAAGTTAAAGTTACAGATTCCGGGATGCTCCAAATTTAACTAATTACCTGATATTAAGGTGTTAGTAGACAGAGTCTTTTCAACCACATTTAACAAATCAAAAGCATTTTAAGTACCACAGAGGGAGAAAAATGAGAAAAAAAGCTTCTGCTTGTAGCACTGGCATCAGCTGCAGTCAGCAGGGTTGTCCAGGACGGCAGAGATTTCACCATTACCCTTTGCTTGTGATGCCTGTTTGGGTTTTTAAAAAAAAGGAAATGGAAAGGGAAATAAAAAGCTTTCCCATGCTGTCTTAGAGGCAGAGAAAGGAGAACTGACCTGAAATGGTGCATCTGTGGGGCTAATACTGCTCTGTGCTCGGCCGCAGGGCTGCTCTGCTGAATATAACAGCAAGAGCTCCAGGGTACAGGGGCAGAGGACCTGAGTTGTCCGGCTGTTAAATAAGCGTCTCCTCTTATTTCTGCTGAAACTACGTGCACCTCTTGGCTAAGCAGCTTGCCGTCAACTGGCTTGCCCTTTCCTTAGAAAATCTCTGGTAGAACCAGAGACCGAGTGCCACCGGGCTGCATGAGAGCGCCGTACCTTCATTGCCAAGGAAAACAATTTTGGGGCACCGCCTCACGTCCTGCCGGTACATCTCAAACATACAAATAGGTGTCACCACAGGCCACACAGCTGATACTTACAGAAGCAGGGGTTTATATAACGCTCCAGAATATCTGCTAGAGTAAATAAGTATCACTAATACAATTGCACTGTAGGACCATTTTGAGATGAGTAGGGTTATAATGCATCTGCAAAATCAATTTTTGTATCTTGATTTAAAAGTCTAGCCCAAAGCAATTTTTGTTACTTTGAAATTTTTATTTTCC
The DNA here is from genome assembly GCF_030463565.1 of Pelecanus crispus. NCBI lineage: Eukaryota > Metazoa > Chordata > Aves > Pelecaniformes > Pelecanidae > Pelecanus > Pelecanus crispus. The sequence continues at coordinate 4,289,460 of NC_134647.1, read as the reverse complement.
TTTATTAAGTCGCTCCAACAGCTGAAAAAGCCCTTGAAATATTCTTCTGTAAACCTGTCTTTTGTGTTTGTCTCTGCAAAAGGAAAGTTAGCGCTAAATGTTGCCCTTGCCTGTGAACTGCACTTCTGGGGAGAAAATTCGGTCCCTTCCATTTGAGAAATGAAATTTGTTAAGTGCCTGGGCCACAAAGCAGCAATAAGACTGTTGGCAATTTGAAAGACCAAATTAAAAACAACAACAACAAAAAAAAGCAAACAGCTGAGACACTGAGTCTAAAAATTATCCACAACGCATGCATAGTAAAATGTTTTTACAAATCCTCCAAAGGATTTTTAATTATTACAGATTGTATTAATTAGGTAATTATGCAATGGATTGTTTTGGAACCATTCCCATCTATTATGTATGCAATATTATGTATACTTTTTTTTTAAAAACTGTCCAGCTTTGTAAACCTCTGCTCCAGGCTGACAGTCAGAGGAGTTACAAGGGTGCAAGAAAGCACAATTTTTGCCATGCTGTACACCTTCTCTTGGAAGGAGGATAACAAGTGTGCTAGAGGAACAGTGGCATAAATTTTTTTAAGAGCTACAAAATATTGTCTTTATTTAAGCAATAATGAGCAATGTACAGGGCATCTCCTGAGGATTAATGACCATCTGTGAGGAGGTGATGGCTCAAAGCGTAGCTCAGGGCCATTAACTCCAACTCATCATTAAAGGGTGCTAATAAGGGGTTTTATACCTTTGTAACACTACACAGATAAGAAAAGCTCCCGTACAGTTAAACATTCATCTAGTTGTTTCAAATAACAATATATAGCCTTATTGCCACACTTTGGACCAGGCTCCCTGGGCTGGGAACAGAAGAAGATTCAGGAAGAATAAAAAGAGGATTTGGCAACACTTGTTTGTTTGTTTGCTTTTTTGGTTCTCCCCGCCACCACCCCCCCTTTCTCTCTCCTTCTAGTTTGCGATTTCTAGTCCGGATCAACAACAAAACTTATAACAATCCTGAGACTGTCCCAAGTGATCATAGCCTTTTAATGGGCTTCTGCAGCTTTTAATTAGTCAGGAAAAGACAAAAGTGTGCTCAGAAAGGCTTCCTCTTCTTGTTCTTGTAAAAGCCATGCAGGTAAGTATTACTACTTGTTTTAGCGGAACACAGACACAAAGCAATGGGAAAGGAACAGAATGAATAGGCACCAACACTGCTCTCTCATTTAAAGGTCTTTCCCTTCCCTGGTGATAAGCCCACATCCCAAAGTTCATATAAAAATCATAGCATGACTTTCCAGCCCTTGCTGTGGTAGGCTGAATAAGCGAAAAACATTTTGTATCTGCTTCATTCCCTTTCTCTACCTCTATCCTCATCTGAATTCATTTTTCACCACAGTTCAGAAAGTTGGTCTTCTACCAGGTAAAAGAAATCCAGGAGGAAAAAACAAAACAAAACAGCCTACAACTGGTAGAAAATATTTAGCAAGAGAGAAGAAAACTAAAGAAAAAAACCCAACCAAGCAGTAATATTCACCAGGGAAAGATCTGGTGAGTATTTCACCACTCCTTTCCACATCCCATTCCCCACAAAGCAGATATGCTTGGCCAGTGGATTGTTTGCAGCATGTACGGGCTGGAGCATATAAGGTAGCAGTCACACGTCTCTACACCAAATATAAAAGCAGTTTGCGACTGACTTTAATCAACAGCGATGAAGAGCAAGCGCAGACTCCGGCCATGCCTTGTGGGCAGCGTGCCTGGGAGAGACCTGCAGCGAGCCCAGTTCTGCTGGTGGGAAGGCGGTGGCCAAGAGGGCTGCAGAAGGCCTTGAAACCCTGCGGGGAGGGTTGGATGGGTACCGAAACCTAATATGAACTGAAAGCACTAATTGAGCCTAGAGAAGAGAGCTGGAGGGTTTTGTATGACATTTCAGGGGGCAAGGAGGGGAAATAAAAAAAAAAAATTAAAAAGACAGAAAAAAAAGCTAGTTTTGGAATGTTTTGTAGACTTTATTAAAAAAAAAAAAAAAGGAATGTGCTGTTGAAGACAGCCCACAAATTACACTAGTCCTGCAAAATCCCAGTCCTCACCATAATGCTCTCCTCTAACCCAGCCATCAGGTGATACAATCTCTTCACCACCTTAGTGCTTCTGCCCAAGAATACTTTCTGATCTCAGATCTTTAACCCCATTAACTCTGTTTTAACTCACATTCGTTCCCTCTACCATCCAAACTTGCTATCCCCTTGGACTGAGGAAGCGTGTTAACCACGTATATAATGTTAGATCGTGCCTCCAATACTGGAACTTGCTTGCCAAGTTTTCAGATGCATTAAATCCTTAAATACATAAAATAGGAAAAAAAACCCAAAACACCTTCACCTTAGTTTCTAGCCAGCACTTTATAGTTTCACTCATTTTCTGATACATTGTTCATGGAAGTGGAATTCTGGTCTACCCCCCCCCCCTTCCTTTTGGCATGTTTAAACATTTTAAATTGTTCCTCCAGTAGCCCACTAAATGATTTTGTTCTACTTCACCCACATTGCTTCATTTCTTGTATCACTGCTTGTCCTTTGATTACAATTGCAAATGGAAAATGTTTGAAAGTTGGTTTTGTTCTGAGAGCAGCTAGAAGCAAAGTGAATTAGTAGATTAGCCTATTTGGCAAGTGAGACCCAAGCTCAGAGGATACTGTAATAAATTTAATGTTCACATACTAAAGCTCCAAGTGCATATTGCACAATCATCACCTATTACAGTGTCTAATTTAAAGATAGTTGGTGGCCTTTGCCCAAAATTTGCAACACCTAAATAAACGGGCCTATTCTAGTTAATCAAAACATTTTTTTCAGCCCAGCTCTCATGAAATGAATTGGCTGTTACCCTATTGCAGGAACAGGGGACATGTTTGAAATCAAAGCAGGCAGAAGAAGCTTGGAGGTTATTTTGTCCACGTGTCATGTTCTGAATGTGCTATCGAGCATCTTCAGAGCTGGTACTGGCATTCCCACTGCCCACAGCAGAGCAGAGCTAACATCCTCAACCCCCCTTTTTTCTTTCAACTACCTTGAAATTCAGATTAAGTGGCAGTCCCAGAATAGGTTTCTTTTTCTGCTGCTAGTAACACAGATTCCCTAAAATGTTTCGACAGTCTACAGCATGTACTCGTGGGTAACCCGAGCCAGAAGCCTGGTGACAACTCACTGGCGCTGACACGCAGACTGATGGTCCATCTGGAGCACCGGGCAGATGAGCCCTCGGTGGGGGCACAAAGCAGTGAGCTGCCCCCCTCAAGCAGAGGTGTGAAATCCCGCACAGGTAGCGGACAGCAGGTCCCGTGCCTACCAACAAATGCTGATCCCAAACACCTATTAGAAGGGGGAAGCAGTTTGTTAACACATCTTCTTCCCAACCAGATGGGTTTGAGCTCTGCAAAACAAACACGAACCATACGCAGGCACCTGGCAGAGCTCATGGCGTGACACCATTTTGTGTGTGACGTCATTATTATCCTTACTTCACACAATGTATCTGGAGCGCTTTAAGAGATGCAATACTACCACAGCCCCAGAATAAGGGGGGTTTTCAATCTTTTACCAGCAGTCCTGGCTAACTGGAGAGGTCCCAGTTGACTAGAAGTTAGCAAATGTGACACCCATCTACAAGAAGGGCCAGAAGGAGGATCCAGGGAACTACAGGCCTGTCAGTCTGACCTCGGTGCTGGGGAAGGTTATGGAGCAGATCATCTTGAGTGCCATCACACAGCACGTATGGGACAACCAGGTGATCAGGCCCAGTCAGCATGGGTTTATCAAAAGCAGGTTCTTCTATGATCTCCTTCTATGACAAGATGACCCCCTCAGTGGATGAGGGAAAAGCTATGGATGTTGTCTACCTAGACTTTAGTAAAACCTTTGACACCATTTCTGACAGCATTCTCCTGGAGAAACTGGCTGCTCATGGCTTGGCCGGGCATACTCTTTGCTGGGTAAAAAACTGGCTGAATGGCCAGGCCCAAAGAGCTGTGGTGAATGGCGTCAAATCCAGTTGGCAGCCAGTCACAGGTGGTGTTCCCCAGGGCTCAGTAGTGGGGCCAGTTCTGTTTAATATCTTTACCCATGATCTGGATGAGGGGATTGAGTGCATCCTCAGTAAGTTTGCAGACAACACCAAGTTGGGCAGGAGTGTTGATCTGCTTGAGGGTAGAAAGGTTCTACAGAAGGATCTGGACAGGCTGGATCGATGGGCTGGGGCCAATTGTATGAGATTCAACAAGGCCAAGTGCCAGGTCCTGCACTTGGGTCACAACCACCCCATGCAGCACTACAGTCTTGGGGAAGAGTGGCTGGAAAGCTGCCTGGCGGAAAAGGACCTGGGGGTGTTGGTCGACAGCGGCTGAACATGAGCCAGCAGCGTGCCCAGGTGGCCAAGAAGGCCGACAGCATCCTGGCCTGTATCAGGAATAGTGTGGCCAGCAGGAGCAGGGCAGGGATCGTCCCCCTGTACTCAGCACTGGTGAGGCCGCACCTGGAATAGTGTGTCCATTTTTGGGCCCCTCACTACAAGAAAGACACTGAGGTGCTGGAGTGTGTCCAGAGAAGGGCAACGGAGCTGGTGAAGGGTCTGGAGCACAGGGCTGGTGGGGAGCGGCTGAGGGAACTGGGGTTGTTCAGCCTAGAGAAGAGGCTGAGGGGAGACCTTATTGCTCTCTACAACTACCTGAAAGGAGGTTGTAGTGAGGCAGATGTCAGTCTTTTCTCCCAAGTAACAAACGATAGGACAAGAGGAATGACCTCAAGTTGTTCCAGGGGAGGTTTAGATTGCATATTAGGAAAAATATCTTCATGGAAAGGGTAGTCAAGCACTGGAACAGGCTGCCCAGGGAAGTGGTTGTATCACCATCCTTGGAGGTATTTAAAAGACATGTAGATGTGGTGCTTAGGGACGTGGATTAGTGGTGGATTTGGCAGTGTTAGGTTAATGGTTGGACTTGATGACCTTAAAGGTCTTTTCCAACCTAAAAGATTCTATGAGGCATCAGTGTGGTATGGGAGGTTCAGCTCTGTTCTTTTCCTTTCATGGAGCAACAGTTTCCAGGCCTAAAACCTCAGCACCACCACCTTGTTGCAGGAGCAGCATATCTGTCATCTCTTACCTCTACGTAAAGCAATGGCTCCTGCCAAGTTCCTACACCCCTTTGAAATGCACCATTTGCCTAAAACTAGTGACATAGTGTTTAAAAGAAGCATGGCGTATCACCACAAACAGACCAACGTGCTGCTTCTGTAGCATTTTTTAGTCCGTAGATCAAAACATTTTAGAATTGAAGACACAAGTACAACTTTTCCAGTCCAGCAAAGGAAGAAACATACCCAGAAGAGGACAATACGCTCATGATCACCTGCAAGGGCAATATCAGCGGTAGGAGCATCATGTCCTAGATCACAACACACGTTGTTCCAGACACGAGGTATGTTCCAGACACAACATGCAGCCTCCTCTTTGCTACCCTCCAGAAAGCAAGGTAAAGAAATAGTACATTTCCTCCAGTCTCAGTGGCAGTACCTGTTTTGAGGACCATGCTGCAGGAGAGAAGCTTGGTTTTCTACAGACACGGGCACTACATCTGTGTCTGTAGAAATTTAAACCCCATAAGAGAACCACACTGCACTGTGACACTGAAATTGCAGACCAGTAGTGGATCTACACACTGCCTCCCTTCTCTAGAGCTCTGACGTTGAGCTTAGAGCCCATTTCTGTGTGAGCCTCAAACATGAATATCTCCACTGAAAGGTGGGTTAAAGTTGCAGAAAATAAATACCAACTTTGCAACCTTTGCATGGGCATTTTATAGCTAAAATCCACCAATATGTATGCACTGAGACAAAAAGTACATCGGTCCTAATTTAGTTTCACCGTTACAGAACTGAAATAAGAGCAGCTGTTATAGAAAGATCCAAAGCAACCAGAATTTTTGCTGTACAAGATATGAAAGGATATCAAGTATTTGGGGATAATCAGCAGTGGGGTAGATAATTAATTACCAGGCAGCTTAACCCTACTTAAAATATATATGCTGCATAAATTCCTGGGGGTGCTTATAACCCTCAAGAACTGTTACAAGCAGCCATAAATGAGAAGTGCAGGAGCACTGCATGTGCCTTCAGTATGTGCAGGGACTGTTTCCTAAAAGCTCCAAGAGCGATACCAGATTTAGGAACAATTTGAGGGTACAAATTTGTGCATGTTAAGGATCAGCAGTGATGAAAAAAAGTGGCTCTTTTACCTACCACCTGAAAGCAGGTGCATTTTAGCAGAAAACTCCCACGTAAAAAAGTCAAAGTTTCTACAGCATCCATATTTCTCTCCGATACCTTCATATTTTTCGGTAATAAATAACTGGGGCTGTACATGCACCATTAATGAACCTTTGGAATCATAAAAAGGAAGAATAAAGTTAACCTAGTATGGCCAATTAAAATTAGTTTGTTGGGAGCTTAATCAATTAGCACAGAGTTTTCAAGGCAATATTGCTGCTATTCACGCTCAGTGGAAGCACTTTCAGGCAGCCCTTTATTGCAACATCTATGTTCAGATGACCTTTACTTCATAAAGCACTGTGCTAAACATTTTATACACAGGGCAAAATCTGTTTATTGAAGGATGCCAGGGGACTGTCTTTAGGAATGTGATTTGGCCTCACTTGGGTAATTTACCAAAGACAGAAGAAAGTTGCAAACCTACTTGTAGCCTTCAATAGAAAGACATGCCATTTCTTTGTACTACTCCCTCATCTCAAGATTTGTGCTGTGGTTCTGCAAATAAACCTCCTCCCAGACAGATGCTATAGTGATTGTCCTAGTAAACCAAAAAACACAAAAACACAGGACAAACAAACAAACAAACATCCTTCCACACAGCAGATGCTTTCTCAATTACTTAATTTGACTTAATTTGACTTTTGTGTAATTCAGACATGATTTCAGGGAATAATATTTTCCAGACAGGACTTATTTATTAAGCAGTTTGGTGGTCAGGCATCAATTAACCAAAATAGGCAGTGCATCTTGGGGAGGCATTATTGTCCCCATTGAGAGAGGAGCAGAGATAAGGGCGTTAATTCTGCCACCGGGTCCCTAACTCAGAGGTCCGTACCCTCTGCAAGGATCCACCCTAGTGCTTGTGAAAGACCGACTGTTGAAATAGCACCTGACTTTTCACCCTGAACTCCATAGCATTTGCTGATTCATTGCCCACGTGGAGGAAAAAGCACATTTACAGTTAATAACAGTACCCTGCCTGGGCAAGGGATGTAAAACAGATTTCTGTGCTCATTGTGGAAATCCCAGCTTTTTTTTTTTTTTTTTTTGCTTATTTGCAGTCCAATTATTAACTTGGCCTTTCAGCAGGGAATGGGACGAGCAAATCCAAAAGGGTATTTAGCTCAAAAAGGAAGAAATACGTAAATACAAAGATAAATATCGTGAGCTCATTGTTTTGTATTGCTATTTCTTTGCTGTATTTTCCAGTCAGACTTCTGTGGGCATTTCGGCTCGTTGCACAGTACAATCACCAAAGCCTGAACTGGGACAAAGTTCTCCTATACGAGATCGAGGAATAGCTCACGAAATGGGAAAAGAGCTTCAGCCATACCATGGCACAGCACTGATCTCAGCAGCTAGCTAAGGTCAGGCTGTGCTGGGCTCAAGCAATAGGCTTTTGAGGAAAAGCCTTTTGGCCGGGGAGGATGTGTGCAGTTTGGCAGGGCTCCCCGTGCCCGGCGGAGCAGATACCCTGGCAGGGTGCTGGGTATCCGGCGACATCTTTTGGTGGAGCCGTAAAACGAAGCTGTTGCTGGGTGTTGTGGTGCCTAAAAACCCCATGGAACACCTTTCCATTATCCCATGGGGACACAGATTTTCCCCAGAGTCAGCACACGAGGTAGTGTTCTTTTCCTGGCAATTGCTTTTCCTAAGCTTAGGTAAAGAGGCAACCATAGCTCAACCAAAAAAGAAAATTGTGCAAAAGCCCCAGTTCTTGTCTCCGAGTTACACATAGGTCTGGATTCCCTTTCAGAAAACCAGGATCTAGTTATAACTCCCTTCATAGTCTTTCCTATATTAAACTATTACTGGGTGTTGAAATTGATTTTAATCTTTAAATGAATACCAAAAAAGTAGGTATTTTGGTAATGAACACGTTCGGTAACAAACGATCCAGTTTGCGAAGTTGTCCAAAATTAATTGGGAAAAAGTAAGCAAAGATAAAATGTTCCTTAATCCCCATAGAGGGTCCATCCAGGACACTCACAGCTTTTACTGTCAATATGTGATCTAATCTCCCCCTCTCCTTTTCTTTCAGTCTTACTGCAGTTTCATGATTGTTTTTTTTTTTTCATGAAATGCCTGGTACATGCTCAGCCATAAGAGAGAAATATCAAGCCTGGTTTTTCCTAGTTAGTTATGACTGCCTTAAGTTCTTGGAGAAAGAACAACCATATAGATAATTTCTAGACGTAATGCGAGTTTCTGCTGAAATACAAGTATTCTCCAAACCATATTGGATTTATTTCGCTCTTTGACAAAGAGGTGTTCAACCCAATTGTGGTTAATCTGAGCTGCTTTAAGTACCTGCAGTGCACACCATCTGCAAATTCTGCATCTTCTCTTAAAAACTCCTTGCTTACCAATCATTCAGAAATTCAGATCTAAATAGAGTTTTCTGATGATCAAGAGCAGTATAGGCATATTTGCCAACTCCTGTAAATGATACAGTCACATAATGTATCAACTGATACACACTTTCAGGAATAGACAGCTATATGAAATGCTATTAAAATACTACCTGTATTTAAAAAAAAAAAACACACACAACCCTCAGAATAAAGTAAAATTCTCTGTATGAACAAAGATCCTAGCAAAAAATGGAGCTTTTTTTAATGCAATGAGTAATTTCTTGACAGTTTCTTTAAGTTTAAAGGCTTGAATGCAACCAAACTTGTATTAACATTTGCCTATAATGATAAATATATCTATTCTTCAAGTCATAAAAGTGACAGCCCAAGCAATATTCTGGAAAACAGTCTTTAAAAAAAAAAATGGAGTTGTGATTCTTTCTAGAAAGCAAATCAGACTTTCATAAATTCTCAAGTAAATGTTGGCAAACATAATTGTACCAGTTTCTCTCGTCCAAACTTGTCATTTGCCTTCCTTTCCTCTGTTTTTCACTGAGACCATGAAATTAGGAGTGTTTACTCAGAATCACATTTAAAAATGCAAGGGCTGGGAAGAGAAAGACTCCTTTTATTTGTCAAATTCAGTAGCATCAGATAGCAGAGGTTCCCAGAATCCACTGAGATAAAAATCATGAAGTTATGTTTCATGTAAAGTCCTATCTGGCCTTTGAAGTTTTAGATTGGTGGGAAAGGACAAAAGCATGTCTGCAGCTTTTCCATAAGCTGTGAGACAGCTCATTTTTGGGAGACTGAGAAACTTACATTTTTTAAAAATGACCCAAGTTATATACACACACATATGTATATATGCATATGTATATATAAAGTATCATGAGTTATTTTGGCGATTTTGGACCAACATCACATAAATAAAATTTAAATGCATGAAAGTCAATATTTTCCTTTTTTACTTCTCAGTCTTTCCCGTCAATTACACTATAATAATGAGGAATTTGGGGGTTTGTTATTACAACTCTACAACTTCAATTACCTTCATTCTAAAGACATTTTCAAGCCAAAAATAATTAAATAAAAAGAAGAAATTTCTTACAAGGTGCTGAAGTTGGTCCCTGTCCTGGAGCAGGTCCTCATACTCCTGGCCCCATGGAAATTGATTCTCCCTGCTGCCAAGGGTCCAGGTCTTTTTTTAATCCAATGAGAACCAAAAATACTTAGGATTGAGACACACAAGTGGAAATTCAGGTCCAGATGAAGGTGCTGATATTTTGATGTCTGCCTGCTCACTGGATACATATATATGTACACCATGGTCAAAGAAGGGTGAGTCAATGGAGTTCATGCAGTGCAAAAAGCAATTCAGAAGGCCAAATGCAGCTGTCTGGCTTAGCATTTCAGACCAACCTTTCTCAACTCCATTTATTATATTGACTAGATCTCACTGCCATAGAAGGATCTTACACACCTAAGTCATGAGGTATCCTGGTCTGGAGCAGAATCCAGCTACTAGTTTGCTAGAAAATCCTGACTACAACACTTAAATTTAGGGGAAAAAATTAAAAAAAAAAAAAAAAAAAAAAAAGAAAGAAAAGACCCAAAGCTTTATAAACTTAGAGGTCTCAGGTTTTCAGTTGAAAAACAAGTGCAAGAAGTATTCCATTTAAATTGCTTCACTATTATCTTAAAACAACACTCCTAACTCTGTAAGGGTTACTGAATTCCTTCCCACAGCTCGTTGTTGACTGAAATCTGCTTGCATTAATTTCCATAACTCTTCAATAAGACCCTAAGACCATCATTTTCTAAACTGATAACATGGACTCAGACGCTTAACTACATACGTAGGCACCAAACTAAAGGTAAGACAGTTTTAGAATGTACGGGGCACCTGCCACAAACTGTGTGAGGTCTGGTATGTGTGGGTATTTCCATAAGCAAGTCCTGTCTGGTCTTCCAGGTTTCTCCTATCTCCACTGTCTCTCTTCCAGAGGAAAAGGTCCTCGGGTCATGAGCAGAAGGAAGGTTCCATCACTTCTATTTCATAGATGACAGCCCACAGGTTTAATAGTCATTTATCAAAGGTTTATTTAAGATCTTCCCTATGTTCCTGCTCTTCACTCTTTGGAGATGCTCACAGCACATCCCCTGCTCCTAAGCTTTTCTTTAAGATGTTGTATTTTCACCTACTTTCCAGCTTATTATGTTTTCAGACCTATTCTCCAACTCAAGGGTTTTGAGACATCTGAACCCCTTGGGAAATACATCCTTCACGTTTCAAGCTCTCCAGGTGTTAATTTTATCTGAGATAATAAAAACAGGCTTTCAGCTGAGAAAACATAGAAGATAATCTAGATTTTTGTCCATTCTTTAACATACCTAGCCATGTCAGCCAGGGATTGCTTTTACCCATAAAATTCAAAGGAGTTAAACTCAAGTAATTGAAAACTGCAAATCAAGTTCTTTCACCTCTTCTCTCCTTCTTCGGCACCAATTTTAGTATGATAAAGTGAACAAAGGCCTGATTTTCAAGAGTGTTAAACAGAAACTGCATTGACATTTAAGACTATTTCAGTTACCACTTTGACACCTAAATAAGTAGCAAGATTTGCAGACATGCTTAGAGCAATAGGAGCAGCAGAAGGCTGAGAACATTTGGAAAGCTATCCCCGAAATTCATAAAAATTAGCAAGACTAATTATAAGCGCCTTCACTAAGCTTGACGCTTAAACATTTCAGTTGACATCAGGGGTGAACAAGGATTTGGAATTTCTCAAGAACACCCAAAAAAATAACTGTTAGTCTAAAATTCATCCACTTATTCTAGCTCCTAAGCAGTTTTCAACTCATGCAGTCAGGAGTCTGGCTTTTATGGTGGTTGCAGACATTTCCACCACAGTGCTCAAGATCACTGTCCCTTTACTGATTACAAAAGTTTTGCGTGAAAGCTACTGCTCTGCTTTGACGTGGCTCAGTCCAAAGCGTGACTGAAGGCTGCTGTGAAGGAGACGTCCAAAGTGGACAGCAGCAAGCAGCTACTCATAAAGAATCAATGAGATTTTGATGCTGTGGATACTTGTGTGATTTTGAGAACAATAAACCTTATCCAGAGAATCTGCATGGCCCTATATATTTGCCGCAACTATACTGGGGTCTTACCATCTTTAGACACGTGTATTTCCATGAGCACAGTGATCCATTTAACTTTCATCAGATACATGCTGAAAAGCTGATTCCCTGCAATTTTCCTTGCTTATTTCTGTTCCTTCTTTATTTTTATGTTTAAAAGCTTGCCACTTCAGTCCAGTTTATGAAGAAATCTGCCTGAAAGTGGTCAAATTTATTGCTCAGCTTTATTGTGTACCTGAAAGCCTACAACCCTCAGTAACTGGAAAATAGATGAATGAACTAACTCAAGGAAAAAAAAAAAAGAAAACTCAAGGATGAATAAATGGCAACGCACCCACAATTCACCGCAGCAGCCTGACCTGAACATCCTGAGGGAGAATCATTTTGTTAAGAATGAGTACGGCATGTTTGGGAAATGGTGCATTGTCAATATAATCTTTACAATTACAGTCATATGATCGGTACATCTGGAAAATAACAGTCAAGTGATTAGTCTGAACTTTGTCTGGATCAGGCAATTTTTACACGGCTCTGTCAAATGTCAGACCTCCTTCTCCCTCACCAATTTCAGAAATGTTGCACCATGATTTCAAGCAGTGAATCATCCTTCCCTGTGCCAACCATCTGTTTCGTCTGCCCCCTCAGTGTCTGAAATTAGATGATGGAGGGCAGGGCAGGCTTTCTAGAGTGGCCATTAATGTTAGTGGAGGAGGGGCTCTGGCGACAGATTTTCCATCTGAAATCATGGACTGTTAAAACTGGCAAGGACTAGAGAGGAGTGAGTAGAAAAATAATGCGAGGAAGAAGAATTAATAAAGGAACATGGAGGAAAAAATAGAAGAGAGCAAAGGACTGGGAAAAGAAAATGGGGGCGGGAGGGGAGTAAAAGGAATGTGATGATATGAAGGAAGAAAAAAACCCAGATATTTTAGAGAAAGAAGAAAGTAGAAAAACCCCATAAATTCCCCTGCACTTCTTCTGTTGTGTTGGTTGGTTGTTCTTTTAGTGATTTTAAAAAAAAAAAAAAAACCAACACCCAAATAAACCAAAGCAAAACAAAAACACCAAACAAAAAAACCCAGTCTGCAGTTCCCACTAAAAAATTCAGCAGTCCTGGTAGAGGTAACAGGAGGACCACAGGAAAAAAATGATGAGCAAGATGAAAGGAGTAAGAATTCTCCCAAGAGCTACACTCTAACTCCAGGACTGGCTACATCCAGAAAGGAATCTGCAGAAAAGCAGGGGTTAAGAATAATAATACTGGACCCTGGGAAGGTCATGAGTATACACACGCAAACAACAGAGAAATGGTTGAAAGACTTTTGCAGACACTTCATATCACTGGCCATGGCCTACAAATTCGATTTTCACTCCAACACCCTTCTGAGAACCCTTACAGCAACAGGTCTAGACTTGCTTTCAATAGTCCATTCCCCATTCCCAGGTATATTTGGATGGGGAGAGTAGAAGATGACATTGCTGTAGCATCCCTGTCCTTTTTACAATAATAAAATCTCAAATTTAAGAAATTTTTTTTTTTTGAATAATGATGTAGAAAAGAAACAAGGCACAAAACAGGCATATAAGCTCCATCTTCGCTTTCTGTTTTTTTAACTCAGATCAAACGTTGTCCTGTCCAAATACATCATCCCATGTGTATTGTAATACTTAGCACAACACGGAGGCATTAACGACGCCAACTATCTCTGGTCTATCTTTCATCAGTGCAAGCATACAACATCCCTTAGCATAAAGACGGAGTTATGAATTGCATATGAATGAAGAGAGTTAGATCAACAAATTGGTCCTCCGCCTCAGTAATGAAAGAAAAATATTGCTGAAGAGATGTATTGTGCTTTTTTATAGTTATCAGAAATACAATATGAATCTTAGTTTATAAAAGTAAAAGCCTTTCTCCAAGTACTAGTTTTTTGAAGTAGACTAGTTGGGAAATCCTATTTAACAGTATGCAGAAATAACGAAATACCTGCTGTAGACCTAAATTATACCAACTGCTTTATCTGTGGTTAGAATATTTGACATTCATCTAATATATGATTGAAGTGCTTATTATTATTATCATAAGGAAGCAGTCACTGAATTGTATTGCTTGGCTGGCACAGGAGTATGGGTTTGCTGCATTTGGCCAAATATAAATAAGTCACTGACTTTGTCAAAAGTCTAAGAGTTTGGTATTGCACACAGTTCAGTGACCTTTCTGTAATATTGCAGCTACTGAGCAACGCATAGGTTTATACACTGTGTCATCAAAACATTTGTTAATGTGTATTTTGTCAGATAAAAAATACAACATCCAATTTACATAATATTCATAGCTTTCTAGGGTGGCTTATTATTAAAAAAACCTTCCTTATATTTATTTCCATGACAGGATTTTTTTTTAAATACTATTTTTACACTGTATTTAAAAAAAAACAAAAACAAAACCAACCAAACAACAAACTTTAAAAGAAAAAAAATAAAAACCAAACACCAGCTTATCTGGGATAAGTGGAACAATGAGTTAATTTCTTAGTTTTTGGGGAGGCTAGATAAATGCTGTAAAAATAGTTGAAAGTAATATAACTTTCTATTTGCATTCAGTTTTAGAGTATAAATATAGTACCTGCTTGCAGGTGGATTATTTATTCCTGAAAGTAAATTTTGGTGAACAGCACCCGTTATGAAAAAAAAATCCAAAATATTGTATTTTACATGACAGACAGAAGTTAAAGGCTTTCAAACGGTAATGGACCAATTTTTTAAGCGATCATCAAGTTGTGCTCTGATTTTGCATCCGCGATTTTGCACCTGCAGTCAAGCACAAAATTGTGGGCACAGTCAATTGTAAGAGCGCCTAGCTGTTTGATTGTACCAGCAAATTAAATAGTAACTGTTGATGCCTGGCTGCTATCTGCTGCACCCATCGTGAAATTCAAAGACAAAATTAGATTGCTTTTAAAATAAAATGGTGTTCATATCCGAACAAAGTTACAAGCACACTTCCTGCATTTAATGACACATTCACACATTAGATTGGCTGAAAGTGGAAAGCAGCCTCCTTTGTGAGCTGAACCTGCACTAAGATCATTTTGAAAGACAAACTTACTTTTGATTTGCAGTTATAATGCATGTTTTTTCTTCTGCATATGGTTCAGACCCCTAGATGATTTTCAGTACCACTTTTCTGTTGTGATCACACTGTCCTTTCTGCCCTCAGGGTTCACAGCAAAGGTGAGTAAATACAAATATCTCTCTGGTGAGTTATTTACCTACCTTCTGGGAAAAACAATGCAGTAAATCTGTTTAATTTTCAGTTTTAAAACCGATGGACATCTGACCATTGTTATGGCTCACCCTTGGGTATCTCTATATTCAATGCTAGATGCTATTTTCTTATCATTCCCCCAAAGATGTACAGAATAAAGTTTGCCCATTAGTTCAGCTTGACGTTACACTGTAGAGCCATCTCTTTGTCACCGTTTTTACTTTATGACAGCTTTCAAGGGAAGCCATTACTACTCACAGCAGTAGGTTTGACAGAGAAAAATATTACTTTCATAATTAATGTATGGTGACTTTCTTGCTCTTACAGAGGAGAAGTCTCTCTTATTTTTATCCCATTGCTGTTATCCCGTAACAGATATTCTTAGCAGTCAGGAGCAGCAACAGGCTACCATTAATAGGAAAAGGGACCTGTTTGAGACCTCTTTGCCATCCCCATCTGTTTGTCTGCCTGCAGTTTTGGGGACATTTAGGTGGTTCTTGCTTGCATTTGGATTAAGGGCGCTCATCGTGTTCTTGATGCCAGGACAATTCTACCATTTCCCTATAACTTCTGTACTGTTTCATTTCTTCAGGACCCCTGTGTGGCTTTTCAACTCTCCCTTCCTTTTCTCCCCACCCAAAAGGAAGTAGTACATGAAACCCTTGCAACTTCATGGGCTGAAACTTTGATGACAGCTGTCCCCTGCACGCATTCATAACGTTTCCTCTAATTTTGTTGGTCATTCCCAGTACTTTTTAAATCTTCACAAATAAGACAATGGCTTTGACTGCTTGCTCAGTGTCTTTTCCACTGATGCTGCTACAGTTCATTAAGGCCAGCCCATAATCCTCAACTGGGGTATACAGAAAAAGTTGACAACTTCATTTCTATGGAGCATGGAAAAGAAAAAATACCAAAGGGAAAGGTGAAAGATTATTTGGATCAGTAGGACCATCAGGAGATTATAGTGCTATGGGAAGACACATTAGCTTAGGAGAGAGTAAT
This sequence comes from Pelecanus crispus, assembly GCF_030463565.1. NCBI lineage: Eukaryota > Metazoa > Chordata > Aves > Pelecaniformes > Pelecanidae > Pelecanus > Pelecanus crispus. The sequence continues at coordinate 4,273,367 of NC_134647.1, read as the reverse complement.
CAACGATACCTAAAATTTCATTAAGATGGCCTCTAGACGTGAATGTACAACCAGAGTTCACCCAACTCTCATCTGGCTTTAACTGAACAACATGTATCATTTGATTCATATTAATAAGAAAATAAATTTCCCTTTCCACCCAGAAAGATCAAATAGCATATAAAAGTTATTGCAGATTCTTTTTATTATTATTTTGTAAGACTGATGAGTTTGCTCCATTTCTAATATTAGCCAGAAGTCTTAGCAAGATGAGAAAGATGCAAGCACTTCCCAAAGAATTACAAGTAGTCCAACAAAACAGTAAATAACCTTAAAATATTGTTTTGTTGTTCTCTAGGTTGAAAAAAGATAGCAAATTCTTTCCTTTCTTGTCCCCCTTTCAATCTCTGGTGGGTGAGACTACCCATGTTTGTAGTTAGGCAGCTGGCTAAAAAACACCGATAAAAGCAAATGTTGTAAGTACAAAGCACAGAAAAGCCTAAGTCTTCCTTTAATGCTTTACTAGCACTTCACTAATAGGCCCATGGGGTGCAGTCAGTCAATAATAACCCAATAAAATCAATAACGATAAACAAGAGTCAGTGTTCTAATAAAAAGAGAATTTTTAAAATCCAAACCAGCTGTTTCAGTGTTATGTACAAACACAGGCCTGGTGCTAGGGTTCACTCAGTCTCCAAGTATCGGCGTTCAGCTGCCAGTCCCGCATGCAGTTTCCTTGGAGGACGCTGAAGTGATGGACAATACACAACCACAGTTGATTGCCAAGGTGAACACACACATTTATCGCTTGCTTTCTTCTGCAATTTTATTGCTACTCTTGAAGTTTGGTTTGTTTTCTTTTTACATATTTACTTCATGTGTTTTATTTGACATAAAAACTGGGAAGATTTTTTCCTCCAGTATTTTCCAAGCAGAACAGAAGACTATATAGAGACTTTGGTCACCTATGAAACACCTTCCTTTGGTTAGATTGTGCCCTTTCGTATATAGCTACCCAGGGAATAAATTTGCTGTTCCTGTCCCCAAAGTACCGGTCACATGCTATGGCAAGTTATTTGGAGAGTGTGTGTAAGTTCTGGGGAGATGAGGAGGAGCAGGACTGAAGAATCAGAGGTAATATCTTGGCTTTTGTACAGTTAAGAAAGATCTGCTTTATTGAATGACTTAGGTCCAATAATGTCACTCTCGTTATTCAACTGCACAAACATCTAGAAATAGAAGTATTTGGAACTGGAGAAAAATAGCAACATGTATCTCAAGTATAAGTCATAAGTTGCTCTGTACTCCCCAGAAGAGGAGAACTATCTCTTGCCAACCCTAGCTGTGAACTATGGCCCTGTTACATTAATGTCTGAGAACAAAGGCTCAATCCAGCTTTTAGAGAAAAAAATAAACAACAAAACACTTTATATGGTTTTTAAGACTATTCAAATATGTTTGGAAGATTAATTAGAACTTGCTGAATTTAGAACCAAGTTTAACTTCATTTACAATTCCTTTGCTATGTAGAGTTTTATTTCATTTTACAGGGGACAGAACTGAAGCACAGTTTGCGGAAAGACTCATCCTGATCCTGTATGTAAAACAAAGCTTTTGAGTACTTTGATCTTCCCACTAAAGGGACCTCAGCTTCCAAAAAGAAATACAAGGCATTTGAGACCGGAAGTGCTTCAGCCTAGTAGAGATACCGTAGCTTATAAAGAAACTACTGCTAGATAACTGTAACTTGAAGATGGGTAACATCAGAGAACAGGAAAAAAAAATTTGAACACCAGCTGCCCTCATGGACACAGAGCAACGTTCAAATACCTTAGTACCACAAAGAGGAGAAGGGAGTGAAAGCCCAGGGATAGCTGGCTAAATGGGTCGCACGCATCCGTCTTTTCCTCCAAATGGCTGTAAGACTATTTCTGCATCTCTCTCATTTTGATGAGCAGTGTGGCCAGTGCACGGTTAAATTCTGACCAGATACTGCTTACACGAGCATCCTACCAAGAAGGTGCATGCAGATCTGGGTAACAGATTGCCACTCACCCTCTTATCAAAACTAAAGCCGAAAGCAAATAAAGATGGTTTTAGCTCAAGTAGAGTCACACGGGTGAAAAAGGAAGTCGCAAAGGCTACAGCTCCTGAGAAAAGACTCTGGCCAATAATAATTTTCAACAATTACACTGTAGTTGAATATCCTGATCCAGATAAACAGAGAGAAAATTCTCCATAAGACGGATTTGGCTCTCATTTACACTCAAAAATCCACCCCTCTAATGGCATGAAGGATGCTTCCTATCTTTTTCCTATCTGCCCTTAGACATATTTTCTTCACTGTGTGATGAAATTTATCTTCTAATATACAGCTTCTTCTGAACGCTCTCTGACAAACCCCATCAAAAAGTGCTATGTTATGCTCCAATCATATGTAGAGTAATGGTTTACTCATTTTCTGCATGAAAAGATGGGCACAGTACTTTGCAGAAACCATCAAACCTCTCATTTTGTGTGCTCTTTCTACAGTGCTCCTTTTGCCAACATCATTAATTGCACATGCCTCTGTCGCATATACTAAGAAACACAGGCCTGGCCAAAAGCAGTTCCTGGCACCATTGCCATTCTGATATATGCATTTCAGCTTAACAATATTATCAACACATGGTTTTGAATCTTACTCAAAAGAAAAAGTTTTGCCGTCTCCACTACTAGTGAAGAAGGGTAAAAGCAATAATACCTCCAATTTGAGGTATTATTTAAGAGAGAGCGGAGAACATCTTATTAGCAACAACTGAGAGTCCACAGCTTATCCTTTTGGCTGGGGTAGAGTGGTACAAGGTTTCTAATATCCTTCAAGATGACCATTATTTTACCACAGAGAAAAAAGACCGTGCTTTGTGTACATTTTTATGAGAGAGAGGTGTGGACGTCCAATCGGACGGAAAGGCATAGTTACGTGCTTGTGAAATGAATTACACCGGCGTCTGTTATAAATCTTTAACATAGCTCATGAGATCAATTAAGATGTTCAAGCAGCTACAAAAAGGATGATTGAGGCAAACGGTAACATCAGGATGACCATATGGTAAGGGAACGCTAGAACTGCGTGGACATAAAACGCGAGCCATCGGAGCGCCACCACTAACCGCGCACAAAACAGCGAGCGGGTAAGTGGCAAGATATTGAGAAAAATACCAGAAGGGGAAAAGAACAGCATGGAAACTGATGAACATGCAGGATCCAATAATATGAGACTCAAAGAAGGGTGAGGTGCTTTATTCCTACAAGTCGCAGGTGCAAGGTTTCGGCGCACCACGGAGTTGATGTTCCCAACCCCAACCGGTGCTGGTGGAGAGCGCGTGGCCCAGCCCCAGCACACCACATGGAAAACGTAGCTGAACGTTTAAAATAATTATATTTAATACGAGACGATCAGCTGTAAACAGCAGTGATTTTATCTTTCTCCTGACCTGCAGGGATGGAACAAATTAATTGACTGGCCCTTTTTAACTTCTCAGACAGTTTCTCTGGAGATTGCCCATTGGGCTGCGTTACCACGAGCCATCATCTCGGCAGGAAACAATGGCCTATGGACAACTTGCTTCACATGCAGTTGCGTTAGAATAAGGTGATAACAGCACCATTAGGTCATATCGCTGCTGTACTAAGGTTAAAAGACTTTCATTTCCTAAGGTTGTTCAAGCTGCTGAACTGCAATAGACAATTTAGCCTAACCTTTCACAGCAGTCCTAAATCCATACTTACTAATGAAGGCAGCGGCACATGGGGGAAACCACTTCCTCAACACCTGATTATGAATGGGGAAACTTGGTGCAGAACCCACCTTTTTCAGAGCTCTATTCCTTCTCTGAGTAAGAGACAATTTAAATAGAATATTACACAGCTGGCTTAAGAATATATGAAACAATGAACTAAAGATGAAATTAAGTTCTGATCGTTTGTTTCCCTCCCATACTTATGCTAAAAACTTACTTTGAATGACAATAAAAACAGTTCTATCACAACATTTTGTAAGGGTGGGATTGTTTAACCCTCTTTGATGTCAAAAAAATTAACAAGAAATAAATTATTTATGTTAGATTGTATTTAACCCCATCCTTAACAATAATTGTCCTCAGGTGCTAAAAATTCAAGAGTATTCAATATTTTTTATTGTGCTTATTTTTCAAGCATGCATTTTTAGATTTGGTTCTTTCCTCCTACTGAGCCAACACCGTGCATTAAAGTCCAGAAATAAACAGTTACTTTCCATGTTAAAAAACACAAGAAACATTTTGATAGAAAAATGAGCAAGTTTACAAGATAATATTACTGTCCACCCAATACACAGTACTTTTAAAACAAGGGGGGAAAATTGAATAAATATTTTTGCTTCCATTTCTGGCCTACACAGTGACTAGAGTCAAAAACGGTGAAAGATGAGGCTGTCAAGGTGAAGGAGAGTATGAAGACATTTTGAAAGTTAGCTTCTACGTACAGAAAAATGGCTAGAAAGATTTTCATTGATTACAAGTTCTGCTTTTTTATGTTCTGTGCATCTTCTGTTCTACCAACAGAGATAGATAGAAGTGTTTTACGTGGTTTTAAGTCAGTTGAGATTTATGTGAGGACCTGCTAGAAGTTCAGGAAAAGACCCAACTAATTCTCATTTGATATGCCAGGATATTGAGGAGGGCGGTCACATATCGTTTGCATAATTATTTTGTGTCACAGCTGGAGAGGTGGACGCATACAGTGACTGTATATGCTGCAATCATGGGCCAGATGCATCTCAGTGCCCAGAGCCTAAAACCCAAATGTGTCCATTCTCTCGTGAAGAAACACCCTATCAAGGGGTCAAGAACGCCCGGTTTGGACCTCTTAGCACAGAGCAACAAGGTAGTTTTTTGCTATCACTCTGACTTGAGCAGAGAGCCCTGATGGCAGCTTTCCTACTCACTTTGACAGAGCAAAAGCCGAATTTCTGCCTCTAGTGGAGGGAGAAGCAAATAAGTGGGGGAAATAGCATCCCTTGAGTGATTGCCAAGAATTCCCACAAAAAATAAACACAGTCTGGTGGTTATGTTCTTAACAGCTGTGTTAATGGGGTTAAAGAAACCTTAAGGAAACTCTGTCTTTTTTTTAAATGAGCACTGTTCTTAAAAACCTGATATGGCACAAGTTTTGCTTTTAAATGCAGTGTGGTTTGCAACTGAGAAAAGTGCCACTCCAGCAGCGATGGCAATTCCTGAGGGGACACGTAGGGGCCTCTGTCCCGGGAGAGCCGGGGGCTGAGGCAGGACAGCAAATGCCAGCGCTGTGCAAAGCCTCGATATCTTCTTACAAAGAGCTTGTGGCAAGCAAAGTGCTGCATTTGGGTATAGCAGCTATACGTGGCGCCTCATCATACTCCATTTCCTTATGTAGCTTAACTTCAATGATAAAGATAGTAAAGTCAGAGATTTCTCTTAAGCATAACTAAGGGTCTGTGTATGAAAAACTCCAAACAAAACACCCCAACAACACAGAAACAAAACAACGTAGAACAAAAAAAGGATTTTCACACTTAGGTTTTGTTTCTCTTGTGCAAAGAACTCACGGGATGAAGTTTAGGATAAAGAATTGCCATCTCTGATCCTGTCCCCAGTCCTTTCTCAAAATAGACAACAGTCCCAGTCCAATGTCAATATAACTATTTTTCTTGAAAACAAATATGGCAGGGATATACTATTGAAGGCAGCAAGGCAAATGAAAAATGGCACTGTGGATTGCAATCTCTACATACTTCCCCACGACTACAACATTAGCTTTTGCTTTCTCAACTTATTTATTGGTATTTCAGCAGTGCTTAAGTTCCTGTGGCATAAACTCTGGATCTATTGTGATAGCATGTTTTTATTGTGTGTACTGGATTTCTGAAGAGGGGAAAAAAAAGCAGCATTTGGTGAGAAAAATTGTCTCTTCGGCATTGTTCACGATAGTCCAGAACCTTGCAGTAACCTCACCTTCAACACCTTCGGTACACGCTTTGGACCTTGTGAGACCCACAGGCATGGAAAGGGGATGCATGGTACCCAACAAGGAAGTTAATTACTCATTAGCTTAATCTTATTTTATATAACTCGGAGAAGAGAGCACAGCTATTGATACTTCCCAGAAAGAGCAAGGACACGGGTTTTGTTTGCACACTGTAAACCTTTTCACCCAGTTCACCACCCTTTACAAGGTCTAACCACCTCTCCATAGCCTCATCCTCTAATACCATCTCCTCCTCCCATTTACAAAAAACAATAAATAAATGTGGAAATACACAACTAACAGTCCTTGCAGCTCTTTCATCTGGTCAGCCTCTCCATCCGACACCTCGCTCCTGAGACCTCCTGCCCAGGCACGAGGCAGCATCTCTGCTGCATGAGACCAGGGATGTAGGGCAAGGGAGGTGGCCCTGGGGACAGGGACACGAAGGGACAGCCACAGGCATTATGCAAGGGAGCTTCATTTATCCCGTGCTCCGTGCTGGCTCACACGAGCCTGGCCGCTTAATCCGCCGTCTCCTTTGGAAGGAACGACTGCCTTCAGACTATTTCTCTGTTAGCACAGAGTCAGTAAAATAGCCATTACCCAAATCACAGACACATTTTCAGATCAAGGGCACCACTGCAGCCTCACAAAAAAGGCCAAAGAGATATTTTTCGAGCTATAATCAATCTGCCAAAGGAATGCAATATTCCACAGTATTCAGGACAGAAAAAAATAAAAAAGTTAACAGCACGAACAGCAACAGCAGTGGGGGTCTCCCCGAGTAGTGTATCTTTGAGAACAGTGAATCATTTCAATCTCCCTGCAAATGTCAGACGCCTGATTCTCCATGTCATCTGTGGCTCTGAAACGGTTTCAAGCGAGACCTGCTGTCGCTGCAGGGGGTTAGAGAAGCCGTCGCAGAAGGGACCGCAGAGCGCGGTGCTTGGCACGGACAGCAGCCCGAGATGCCTTCGCACCTCACTGCAATCGGCCAACTGCCGCAGCTGCACAGCAGCGCTGGGTCTGTGCCCTGAGCCGGGGCTGCGCGCGAGAAGGAGCTGCCGGAGCACGGCAGAGGGATGCACAGAGCAAGGTGTTTGTTTCATGCTGTCTGAGCGCGTAACGCCCATACAGATTCTCACTTACAGTACCCGATACAGGTAACTTTGGGTCTCCTGCTCTCAGAAGCATTAGTTCCTCCTCCACTCAGTTACTGTATCCGGATGGACATGCCCAGATTGAGGCCAGCATTGCAGAGCCCCAGCTGCATTTCCCGTAGCTGGCACTGTCAGTCTCCCAGGGGTAGGTGTGGGGTCTCCAATACACAACTGCCCTGGCACACAGCAAAAAAACCACTGTGGAATAAGTGTCATCAACTGCTGGGGGACACCACTGCAAGACCGTTTTGTTTCAAAGCAGAAGAAAGAAGGTAACAGAAGAAAAGGCACAGAGATGGTCCTCCTGCAACTTGTGGATGTATTTGTGGCCACATAAGAATTAGAATAATCTCCTTCCCAGCTGGATCATAGAAAAGCTAAAGGAGAGGTTTAAACCTCTTTAGACACATCCCTTAGCTTCTACTCCATGCACATTAGATGCCCTCAGGGATATATTGTTGCAGCTGTGCTTGATCCTACCTTTGAGCATGCTTTCTCTTGCTGCCCTGAAACTGCCTGAAAGCAACTTCTTGTAACTATTTAATCAGAGGTGACTGCCATTGCAGCATGTGGGCTTGGGCAATAGGCATTTTTATTTTCCCACCTGGCACACTACATTGCTATCATCCCAAGCAAGGAGCTCCACCTGATGCAAGCCTGCTGGCAGGGGAAGGGCTAGCCAGGCTGCGGGAGACCCCCAAGCCCACCACGTCCCAGCCTCTGCAGCACACAGTGGGCACCCAGAAGGGATCAGGTCCCTCTACATTTGCTCTGCTCTACTCCCTGCAAATATTTCAACTGAAACCATAGGCTAGAGGTGGGCAATCTCTCAGCCATAGTCTGCTTTGCTCAGAAAAGAATATGCAGACTTTGTAAAAGCGTTACATTATGTGAACTTGTCTTTAAATAAATGCACATGAACCAAAAATTACATTCTACAAAGCAAGAAACCCCTCAGCTTTAGAGTTTCAAAACAATCTCTCCACTTTAAGTAACTTCTTATATTGGATGTTTTCTTTCAGTTTGAACACAAAATTCAACACAAATTTTTTTTTTTTTCTGTTCTAACTTTAGTTGAAAATTGTGAACCAAAGTGACTATTAAATCTTTTTGGGGAAAAAAATTCAGAACCCCCCATGAACTTAAGTGCCAGCTGCAAGAACAGGCCTGTCAAAGAGTCTGCTCTGGCCCCCAGACTTTGGTCCCAATGACCCATCACTGCCCTCCCATCACATAGGTACAGATACAGGGCCATACACACCCTGAGGCAAGAGAAATCTGGGGATGGAAATGCGCAAGACACCTACACAAGAGCAGTAAACGTTATGCTAAATCCTTTGAGATTTGGAGACAGGTTTATTTTGCAAGTGGATAGTGAAGTTGCCATAGTAAATTTGATGTGAAGAGTCAAAGGGAATGGGAGACCCCAGCAAGGGGCAGGGCATGAGACAGTTTAGTCAAGACAGAAGGCAGTCTTGAGTGTTCAAAGAGCTGTACTTTGGCCACTTCTTCTCATACCAGATGGATTTTCTGGCTGAGACTTATCTGTAATTTTCCTCATAGCTACTTTACAAAGGGAACAGAGCAAAGAAACCACTTGGATCCGGTTTCCCTAGAACAGGAGAGAGAATATCCTCAGTTCTGGTTTGGATCTAATAAGTCACAGGAGGCACCTTACCCCTTACCTTCCCAGTTCATGCATTCGTTGCATTTCTCTGATTACAATCCAGTTTTCGCACTTTCTACTTGACTCTAAATTCTACAAAAAAGCTTGACTAGGTTCAAAAGTGGAGCTCAGGAAAGCTTCAGAAAATCATCTGAGTCTCTTAAATATGTGCACTAGAAAATCCATGTTCAAGGTCTTCCCAACCAGAACATGGGAATACCAGCTTGCCCTAAAGTTGGAATCAAACCAGCAACCTAAACATCATCAAACTGGGGATGTTGGGAGGAGACTGTAGATCCAGGTTTTTCATCTGGCCTCATCTCAGTGATATTCTGGCCCAAAACCAAACATGCCAAAATGCTTTGGTGTTCTAATCCGCATTAAAGCCCTTGCATACAGCTCTATTCCACACTTCCCAAATCCTCTTTTCTCTTCAGCAGACAAAAAAACCCAGATTTTCATAAGTTCCAGAAATGCTTTATGTTTGATCCTAAAAGCAATGATTACTCCACTGTAATTTTTTTTTTATGTCAGTGCCACATATCGATGAAGAGTCAGGTGAGGAAAAAACGAACTTCTCACCTGATTGCTACGTAGAAAACGAATGGGCTAGAACAGTGTTACACAAATTGCTTCCAGCAAACATACACTTTATTCCAAAAAAGCAGAAAGCTAACAGGTCAAAACTCCTGCACTTTCTGGGTCTTTAAGGGTGAATTCCAATTTGATGGGTTTTGGGGGTCTAAACCTCACTTCAATGTGTACATCATCCTAGATCTCTGAACTTTAAGAGCACAAAAATAGAAATAATTTAACCACAAAAGTGACTTATAAGGAGCATTGAGGATTTGACTTAAACCTGCAAAAGGAAATAGATTCATAATTAAACCTGAAAATCTGGGCTGACTTGGGCCTAACTCATGCTCTTGTGGGCTGGAGAGAGAAGGGATGAAAAGAGGTGAATTCATGTAACTTCAGCATGGTAGTCCAGTCAAGACTTTTTAACCTCAAGCTTGAAATTGCTAATGGGCTCTCACTTCAGGAAAGGCCCAGTGATGTTGTTTGGAGGCAACACAAGAGACATTTCCCCCCCCAGCCTCTGCTCGCAAGCAGAGCACTGTGTGGCCCCACATACCTGCATGGCCATGCAGCAAGCACCGGTTGGGCACTGAGCTCTGCCTGGTAGAGCTCCTGCACCCACCGAAAGCCTCCTCGGGTCCCCAGAAAAAAGTTTGTGTAGGGGTTGCTTGCGTAGAGCAGCCTCCTACAACCAGGTCCAAGGAAGTCAGACAAAACTGGAGTGAAAGTTATTAATAAAAATCCATGTGTTTCATAAAAATAGCCATAAGGATAATTTCTTTACCAAGTTTTAGCTAAAAAATTTTAACAGGCTACTTACAAACCCATGAAACCAGTCATTTACTCTTGCTGCCCATTTGCTTGTGCATATAGAAGAGACTCACATTTTTCATGGTGTTATTCCAGCACCATAGTTTTGATTCTTTTCCTCCAAAGACTCCCAGAATCACAGTTTACATGAATTTTAATACCACACATTAGTAAAAAGATGTAGTCAGAATACCAAACCAATTAAATTGGTTTTGGAAACTCCTGGAAATTTGTCACACTACTGAAAGGAACATCAAAAAATAAGCAATTCCTTAAAAAAAAAAAAAAAAAAAAAAGACACACCCCCTACACACACATACACTTCCCGATTCATTCCCTACTACAGCACACTTTAAAGAGAAGATACTAAAAGAAATACATCTTCACTTGTGAAGCCATTTTCAAAATATACAATAATACTATTTATACCTCCTTCATGCCTTATCTTTTACTGATGCTTACAACTGCCTCCCCTTTAAACACTAGGCTTATTCTTTAGTGAAAACCTTCCTAAAATTACAGAGGTGGAAAATTAACTTGTACTTTAAATCTATTATGTCATTGGGGCAGGGAAAGGAGAAAAAAAAAAAAAAAGGAGTTTGGAAAAACACTCTCAAGCCAAAGAGATACTCATCTGTAATACAAACCATGCAAACACGTCATCTTCAAGAGGTGTATAAGGCATAAAAGCAGTTTAATGATACACACAGCATTTTACAAGCCCAAGATTGTATGGGGCCATTGTAGTTTCCATCCTACCACAGAGATTACAGACAACAGGGCCAAAGCAATTCCTGAAACCTCAGAGATTACCCCCAAATTTTGCATGTGTGTCTTCCACTCCCCTTCCAGCTCCTGTGCAGCTGGTCCAGCCCAGCACCCTCATGATCCACAAACCCCACAATGTGTCCCTTCTCGGAGAGAGCCACCACGCAGTCGCCCATGGTCCCAGCAAGGCAGGGCACGAACTAGCAGGGAGGCTTATCACAACTTACATGCCTTTGCAGATTAAATGCTATCTCCCAGATTTGCTCTTTACGCACATAAAATACTGCATTCTGCACCACTTTCAGGATCAGGTCCATCCAAAATTAAAAAAAAAAAAAAACCAAACCCCAAACCAAACCAAAAAAACAGCCATGTAATGATTGCAAACATTGTGATTTTTATCTATGGGAAAACTATATATGCCAGGAGATAGCAGCACGGGTGCTTCAGCTTCAGTTAGCTCACTGATGGAGCAGCTTTCTGAATTATTACAAAACTTAGGTTCAGATTGACTTGCAGGAAGACTACACACATTTATTAGCGCAGTAAGAGGGGAGTGGGTGAACAAGTCCAAAGCCTCCTTCTGAATAATTGTCTATTTGTTTATTATTATAGCTTTCACAGGCTAATTATTTGCTTTAGAAAATACCTTTAAAAATCCACACATAAAAAAAATCAGCCATTTGTTTTTCCAGTGTGGGGTTTACACTTTTAAGTTTCAGCAACATAATGTACCAGATATTTGATATTACAGATGGTTGTGGGGAACCAGAAATACTTGAGGGAGGCAGGGCAGGATGTACTTTTTGTATCTCTTACCAAGAGCTAATGCCTTTTCAGGAGCTCTTTAGCAAGAAATTCAGCAGAGTTGCACTGGCTCACAACCACTTCTCCAAACCTGGATGAAGAGGCAGCTACAGGGGCTGTGCTAATCATGCTAAAGTGCATGCTAATTTTGTGCTGGAAGTTGCACTCGTGGTTCCAAAAGGGAGTCTAAAACTCTACAGTTTTATTCAAAACCTTGGTGGCATGCAGGATGCTCCTGGGATGCACCCTGAGAAGCTCTGAAAGTCAGAGCTGTTTCTTGCATCCCCCCCACTCTGCTTTTGCACAGGTACCAGGTCTCTCTTCCCCTTGTTCCCACTCTCCCTTTTTAGTGGTAACAGTTAATTACGACACATATTTCAATTAGCGTTCCAGCCCCGTGATCAATGACCCACGTGCCTTTGAAACGTGGGCAGCGCGGTTCCTCCAGGAGGAGCCGCCACGACACTCCGTGCAGGTTCCAAAGGGTTAATCCCAGAGTGAATTCTTCAGATGTGTAATTTAATACTTCATAACTGCTGAAAATTGGAGCCCACATGATTTATTTTCTTTGGTCTGGGCACATTTGCCTCATGCTCGGCTGTGGCTGACTTCAGAGAGACACACCTAAAGCCCTCAAGTGTCCCAAGTGGCCCATGTCAGTTGTGCAGAGAGATTGTGGTACTTGGAGGGAGCCCAAGGATTAGGTGTTCCTGAGAAGGTTTTTTTGGCTCTACAAAGCCCACGGATGTCATGGGAATAGGCTGCACTCCTCCCCCCGCCTTGAAGGCCACATATCAACGGGGTATCTAACCACTCAGAGACAGGCTTTGCACAAAGGTATACATTAAAATAAATAGAACATGCGACCAAAAAGCACACAGAGAGGGAAAGAGGAATTGCTGAGCGGAGACGGGGAAACAATTGCTTCATTGTGGAGCCGGCAGCGAGGAATCGCAGAGCCGAGCTCCACCTACAGTCCCCTTCGCAAAGCTGACTCCGGCAGCTGCAAGCGGCCCTGGCTTTCCTCTGCTGGCTGCTCCAGGAGCCTTTTCGTTTCAATTATTTTTATTTTTATTTATTTTTTTTTTTAATAATTATTTTCACTGCAAAGAGATCCGCATTTGTACTTCGGCTGAGTGTGAACGTGGGTAAGGCTACTGCATTATCCAAGTACTTTTAAGGTTAGTTTGCCTTCTGTATTTTGAAAGTAAATAGCCTGCTTTTTCCTGGAATTTATTTTAGGATTCTGTCTCTATTACTGGCTTCCATTTGCACCAGCTTCATATCGTCTGACAGTATTTCACTTTTTTATTGCAGTTTGATTGCAGTGCAGTAGTTTCATCATTCCAGGAAAAAAAAATAAAAATGTTTGTCTAAATTGTACTCTTGCCCTTCTTAAAAAAAAATTTCAAGCTTCAGACACGATTGGGGTTGTAACTTTTAAAAGCAGTAGCCAGCCTCTGAAAGCATCAAGTAAAATCCTCTCTATTTTCTACTTACTCAAAAAAAAAACTCTTAGACACTAATTCAAGTTTTGACACTGGTGGCATACAATAGTGTATCTCCTGCAGAAGATATATATATTTGAGGCAAAGTACTGGATCACATGGGGGGGCTGCATGCCCATGTAAACGGTAACTGCATCTGAAGCCTGGTCACCAGCCTGGGTCACCCTCGTGGCCTCACCGCATTTCGGCAGAGCTCCAGGAGGCAGCAGGGCCGAGGTCAGCACCAGCCAACACTTTCTGCCCTGTGGCAACCTGCATGGTGGGCTTTCACCCAGGTGGTTCCTGCTGCCTCATTACCTGGGATGCAGCTCCTCTGCAGAGGAGATTACAATCCTTCCTGAGAAAAGCTGGTGACAACCACCGTTGGCCTTCAGAAGGTTATTTGGTGAGGTCCCCAGCTACAAGACCAGTCCCCCCACACCAGCCATGAGAGCCTTGAGAAGGAAATGCTACCAACTGTGCAAACAGTACATATCTACAGCCAAAACTCATCTACCCCAGATCCAGAAGGAATTTGAAGGTTGGAAGGTGTTGCCCATCTCACGGGCAACACTGTCATTCATCTTCTGCCACTTCATAGAAGGGCTTACACAAGGAGCTCTGCAGGTATGCTGGGTGCCCCTCAAGTGATAGAAGAAACCAAAAAAGAATAAATAGGTACTTTGCACGTATTGTGTTCCTTTGTGTTAAGTCGGACTCATACAAACCCCTGTGCTAGATCAAAGCAGTGTGCTCCATGTGATACCCAGTCTCTTGACAGTGGCATCACAAGGTCTGTTAAGAGATAGAAGCCCTCTTCCATTAGACAAATTACTACATTTGGATTCCTACCATAATATTGTTTGGAAAGACAAAAGTTAGGATGTACACCAAATCTTGGCAGGAGGAAAGGAGGCAAGCCTAAATCACCCCAGGGAAGCTCATGAGCAGTATTTCTTTTCATCCTGGACAGCAAGACTAATCTGATTTACATCAGCTGGAGTACACTGCTCAGAAAGGTCTGCAGAGCAGGAGTAATCACACCATGATCTCCTACTGCTTAGACTGTTGCTTTAAAAAAAAAAAGTCACAGAAGCAATACAAGCAACAGGGGTGAATAAGGCTCAGAGACAGCCTTGATGTTTGCCATGGAGTCACCCGTCCATGCCCAAAGGAGATGGAGGGGGGCATGGTCTTAAGGGAGAGCAAGAAAAATGCAGACAGGCACAGAAGGAAGACCTTCCTAAGAAATGTGGTAGGAAATCATCAATTTGTTAATTTATTTATAAAAGGTTCTTCAGTGCTGTCATGATCTAAGACAAAAAACCTCTTATACACGCAACATATGAGAAATGGCAGACAAGCCATTTAAAAATTCTCCATCTCTTGCAAGAGTTTTTTAATGAGAATTATTATCATCTCACTTCATGGTCCAATATGTCTAAAATTTACATAACTTTCAAATGGTAGTAGGGATTAGAATTCTTGCATCCTAGGTGAGAAAGCAAGGAGAAAAGATTGAGTGATTTGGATGTCAACAGCAGTTAGAAATAGAATACACTGTTCCATCTCCTGTGCAGCAGTACTGCAACAGTTTGTTCTCAATGCACACTTTTACGAGGCAGATATTTGACCTGTTAAACTATGATGCATAAGATAATAAGTAATGAGTGGGTGGGTGATCTCACCAGTGTCTTTAAACCTCCTGCAATGTGTGGGTTACAAGGTTTGAATCACACAGAAGTAGTACCAAATTTGCATGCTGTGTCAAAGAAACTGCAGGAGAAGGAGCGCCTAACTGGTGAAGAATGAAGAAAATTAAAAAACCTGAAACAAGAACGAGAGATGAGTCAAAGAGAAGCTATAACGAAAACATAAAGCAAGAATATCCACCTGTATAAAAAAAAAAAAGCATGAGATGTTCTGTCGAGCTTCTGAGAGTTTTTATCCTTGACAAACTGCTTCCCATTTAGAGAGAAGATATATTGATAAATACATATTTAATCTTATTTGGAGAAAAAAAAAAGAACAGGTGTGACATTGATCCTTCCCATCACTGTCAACCAGAGCAACTCCCTTACCCCAGCTCCCACCCAGCTGCCAAGCCAGTAGAAATGAGATCTGAATCAACTATGGAGTTCATGTTGCAGAAAGAAAGATATCAAATTCACCCAAACATCCCTCTGCGCCCAGGCTGAGTTTCTACCCCTACATTATCCAGAGCTCCAAGCAGCCAGGAGTCTCAGGAGGTGACTCTGCCATAAGACCGCATGGCCAGGCCCCACATTTATGAATGAAATTGCTGGGTTTGTCCAAATGTAAGATCGGAGACCATGGATGCGTGCCACCTTTTTCTTTTTTTTACAAAACCCTTAGGAGAATGAGTACGCTGTATTTCTTCAATTCAATGCTGATATATCTGATTTCCCTCCAGGATGGACCAAACATTAAATAACATTGAACAGGCTAAGTGCATAGCTAAAATACTTGCAATGAAAAGTTTTCATTCTCAGCTTATTTCCTAGTTTACAAAAGCTCTTATCAAAAAAGCTCTCTAAATTGGAATTAGTTAGTGATCCAGGTCTCTAAAGCCCAGGGACTGGAAGTGAAGATTTCTTAATTATACCAGCAGGGGCTTGATTTCTATTCTTAGTGCAGCTGGGTAATGTGTTAGGTTCTTGCAGAGCACCGTTTTTCATTGGCAGGGATAGCCCCTGGTTTACTTTGACAAAAATATAGCGCTAAATTGAAGCATCTTCACGTACGTGTGTAATGGAGCATGTACACTTCAGCCACACACACAACCAACTCTTCAGCAGAGCTCCTTACCTGGGAATCTAATCACCAGGCTCAGAGTTTTAACTGATCTAAACCATTTGAAATTTTGTTTTACATTTTTTTTTTCCCTCCTCCCAATGGCCCTTTGCAATACCTTAATTTCCCCCTTCTTCCTGAAGGAACCAGCTGCTCAGCTGCAAATTCACCCACAGAAAAGGCTAGAGACCAGCCCCGTAAGAAGCTTTTGGGATCATGACCCAGATGATGAGTGGTATCACAAGAACCCCCAACATTAAAAACATCCACTCATAGTGACTGAACTTCTGTACAAACCCCTTCCCTCCTGTATTACAAGGATGCACCCGACATAGGGAACAGTAACCAAAACCAGCCTTGCATTTTATATAGAATAAAAAAATTTTACCCCAAGAAAGAAATCACTACATATTAAATATGTAGCTCTAAAATCCTTGAAATACTGTAATAAAACAACTCACTGAATAAACTATGGTGCAAAATATAACAACACATGCCCGTAGCTGCAGTTTAAGTGCATTGGGGGTAAGGCAGTGGGGGGAAGGAGGCATATTAGTTTATCTTCTTAAGGCTCCTGGACAGAATCCAAAGAATTGGGTTCAATCCCCAAGTAGGTCATATTTTTTTCTCTCATTAAAATATTTGACTCATACTGGCAATGTTCGCTGAAGAAAAATGAACTCTGGACTCGGAACAAGATAGAGCTGTAGTTGTTAAAGCAACTATTTAAATCTCATAATTTGATGGCTGCTAGTCGCCTTCGCACGAGGAGGCTGGTGGCCATCCTCGCTTGTCTCTTTTTTGCCCGCGCAACACACAAGCACACTTGGAGAACTCCAGCAGGGCAAGTCAACTGCATGTCACAAGGCAACTGGTGGTCACATGCAATGCTATTTAAAAAAAAAAAAGAAAAAAAAAAAGGCATAGAATTTTTGCCTCTTTACATTCCTATCTGTTCAAGCTGTTTTATCAAAACTCAAACTTTCTTGCTGGGAAACTGTTCTCTCTTTGGTACCTTTTCTGCCAAAATCCAACTGTAACAACAAAAGTTTATAAACAATGAAAATTCCAGCTGCTTGACATCAGCTATGTGAAGCTTTCACTTCACACTGATACAAATATTTACCCTGAGCTCTGGCAAAGCTTTCCTTGCCCATGTCGCCCTTAATCATACATTTTTCCTTGATTGAGTTATGCTTTCCAGTACGTGATTTGCTCTGGTTCACTTTTTAACACATCCCAGAGGCTTCGTCAAAATCAGCTCTGTGCAGGCCATGTCATTTGGTAGCTGCCAAACATGCTGTTCAGAAGGACCTTGGCAAATAGCAAAACAGTGTCTTTTTCTAACTGCCCTAATAAACGTGTTTGTTCTTTTCTGACCACCATTTATTTTTTAGATCCCACATATCCATAAAGCAATGAGCCAAGAAAGTAAGCAGAAACACATTCATTTTCCCTTTAATCTACTCCCTTGAGGCAATACACTGACTTCTCTTGCAGACACCTTATAGCTAAGAAGCTGCAAACTATCGATGACTCACTTTTTATTATTATTTACGAGACAGAAAGGTTATTATCAGAGGGACTAATAACAAAAAATCACTTTGTTGCTGCTTTAATACTCACAAAGCTAAATATACAGGAATCAAAACAAACATAACTCTACCTGAACTAATAGGATCATCACAGACTATTTTGACAATTATAATTAAATATATTCTTCCAAAAGAAAGAAAAATTGACAGATTTCTCAGTTACACTAATATAAAGCCAAGCGCAACAAGGAGCAAAAACTCATCTACTATAGCTAATATGGAGAGGAGAAACTTATTTCAAACTATTCCTGAAAGCGGCCTTAATCTTAACCAATAAAAGATATTTTTCTTCCCCTTCCCTTTTGATGCCTCTCTACATCCCACCTTTCACTGGGAGAGGGAGAAGGAAAGCAATGAAGACAAAAGACGTTGAAGAATTTTGGGCCCTGGGCAGAAGTTATCGTAACTTTGCAAGGAAGTTTTTTCTTACAAGACACAGCTCGGCTTCTGGTTTGTCTTTGTGTGCAGGGAGGATGATAGACTGGTCTCAGTGAAGTGAGATGGGAATTCTGTTACCAAGTTGAATATGAACAGGATTTCATTCAGAACATGTACTTACATGACATACTTGGCTGTGAATGTGATTAAACACAGACTTGGGACAAATTTCTTGTCATATACCTTTTCCCAATGTCCATTTCATCCTTACTATTCTTTCCCAGGATTTAGTCTAACATTATATTTGCAAGAAGAAACAAAGACCTGTTGTATTTTTTTTTTTTAAACAATTATTAATTGGAAAAAACAAAAGGGTTTTTTTTTAGTTAATTAAAAGATAAATCTTAAACCCAAGCCTATGCTTAGTATACTACTAAACGATCTGAAATTGAATCTGCCATTTACAGTGCTGATCCATAGTACAAGTCAGACGTATGAATCAACTCCCAAATCTTCCTTAAGGCGGATCAGTCATCCTTGGGCAGAGACGGATGAATTGTACCTGAAGTAGCTCTAAACCGCTATCGCATACAACTAGCAGCCTACCCAAGCAAACCAGCACCATTTACAGGTTGCAAACAAAGAAGAGAAACCTGAAGTCTACAGCAATTAAAAATGAGGGCCAAGGATGAAAACAAAGAAGTCCTGACCCCCTGAAAAACTCAGATATCCCAAATTTACTTGCTATTTCAATAAAATTTTGGTGCATACATGACAGGGTCCCAGATGAGTTGTTTGAAACCCAAATACTTTAGTTTTGAGTTTCAAGGACAATTTTTTTTTTCCTTTTTTTTTTCCTCCTTTTTCTTTCTATCTAAAGTTTGCTTACTACTGGTGTTTCACATCAAAAGGAAGAAAATTTAGAAAAAATATTTCATGGTCATAATAAATCACTCTAGTTCAGGTCAAAACTAGGCAGTAGATTCATAAATCTTCTTGTAATCTTTATCAAAAGATTAAATATTTCAATAAAACATAAATCCTACGAGAATTTAAGCATTTGGGGTTCAATTAAGAAAATTTTGCTTAGTTCATATAAAACAAAATTATACTGAAATATGCATTCATGAGTTTCGTGATCCTGGCATCAGCTACAGGTTACCACTAGAGCTCTCAGGAGAAGTGGCAGAAGGGAAAAGCAATCTGGGAAGACTTTTGTACGGCAAATTGTTAAGCAAGTGACAGATTCACACTTCAAGTGGGTCACTGCACGTCACTTAAGTACAGCATCTGCACTGAATTTTCACCCCTGGCTTAAGAAGGAGAACCACCCAGGGTGGCCCCTTCTCCAGTCCCAGCATGGCAGGAACAGGGAAGACTAATACTTATGACAAAAATCAAATTAGAAAAAATCAACTTGGATAATTCAGAGTACGGATTATATTCAGTCTCTCACATTCTTGTACAATGTCCCTGCTAAACCTGACATTTGCATTACCTAGCTTCAATCTTTAAATAGAAAATATTTTGAAGTTGATAGGTGCATGCTGAGTGTATTGAAATCCTCTAGTAAAACCATATTTTAATGTCACAGTCATTTAGGAGCCTAAGTATCATATACCTCGATTCGTAATATATTTTTTAAAAAATTTTATTCCTGAATCACATTAGGGACATTTTAACATTTATATTAAGGCAGTATGACAGGAATCCAATAATTGTACATATTGTGGTTACTGTCAGACTTACAGATATGTGTTTTCATCACTTGAGTTTCTGGGTTTATTTAGAAATAAAAATATCATGACCTGGTACTAGGGTGCCAGAATTCCCCCAAAGCAACTGGAAAAAAAAAAGTTCCATTAACAGATATCTATGTCTCAGATAGTCATTCATAAAACCCTCGATAGTCAACGGACAGAAAAAGGTGCCTCTAAGAAATAAGTTAATTGCAAGGAAGAAACGTAGATCTCAACTCAGCTGCCCAAATCAAACGATCTGTGGGTCCTACAAATTACACGACACAGGACATCTGTATGGAGCACACAACCACCAAAAGTTGCAGCAGGAGCCTAGGCAGGAGCTTCTCATTAGATAGGCACCGAGACATAGACAGCTCAACCCCAAAAAGCATAATATTAACCACGCCTTAGACGGCAGCGTTCCCCTCTGCTGACCATAATGGTACCCCAGAGGACTAGCTCGCCCAGGCATCCACAGGGCAGACAGGTAACCCGTGTGCCTCCCACACAAAACTCGGCATGGCCAACTGACCTGCAGGCAAAAGGGGGTTTCACATGATCTTACAGCTAATGCGTTCATATGGTTAATAAGCTAACAGAAAAATATCCAGGAATTACAGCTTTCTACAGATAAAAATGTAGACCCCCCCCGCCCCGCAACCCTGCGCCCAGCTCTGGGCCCTCAGCACAGGACACGGAGCTGCTGGAGCGGGGCCAGAGGAGGCCACAGAAATGCCCCGAGGGCCGGAGCCCCTCTGCTGCGGGGCCAGGCTGGGGGGGCTGGGGGTGCTCAGCCTGGAGAGGAGGGGGCTGCGGGGAGGCCTGAGTGCGGCCTGGCAGTGCTGAGAGGGGCTGCAGGAAGGGGGGGGCAAGCTTTCAGCAAGGCCTGCTGGGACAGGACGAGGGGTGATGGGTTTAAACTACAGAAGAATAGATTTAGACTGGCTATAAGGAAGAAATGTTTTACAGTGAGGGTGGTGAGGCGCTGGCCCAGGTTGCCCAGAGAGGCGGTGGAGGCCCCATCCCTGGCACCATCCCAGGCCAGGCTGGACGGGGCTCTGAGCACCCTGGGCTGGTTAAAGCTGTCCCTGGCACTGCAGGGGCTGGGCTGGGTGGGCTCTGAAGGGCCCTGCCCACCCAAAGCATCCTGTGATTCATGATTCTATGAAAATGGAAGTTCAAACGTACCACCAATAATCCAAAGACAGATTCACCATCCCCACTTGCAAAGTACACTTATTCCCAGAATTAATCCCATCACCAGTCACTGGACAGAGGAAAAGGATACATATGAAGGCTAAGAAAAGCAGGAGTGGAAACCACGTGCTTTATTTCTCAAATTATTGAAATAATTTTTTAAGTCACAAGTGAAATGGACAATTTGGACTGAAACCACCTGCCAATGTCTCCGAGGCTCATTGCAAGAGAGTTAAAACCAAGAGCCCTTCAAGGCTTTTGACCACACTGAGGAAAATATCAAAACTGTACTCAGATAAGATGTCTTCATTGAATTAGTTACTTACGTTTTACATAACATTTTTATTGACTGAAAGAAGTTCAGGTCAAAACAAATTAGAGACCCTTATTTTAGTCTTACGTGCTTATGAATTCAAAGGTTTTCAGTCACTGGAGTGAAAAAGAGGTCATACTGACCCCGACATGAAAATTTTGCTATGGATTTCAATGACTGCTCTGAAGACCTTCCTGGAGTTTGATGGGAGTGAATAGATGCAACAAATGACATAGCTATTCTCTACACACACTGTGGAGTTCTTCCAACAGCTTCTACTATCCTTAAGGTCTCCATCGAGTCTCAAAGTCATTTATTAATGTCTCACACCTCTTTACCTTTTCCCTCTGTTCGCAGCTTCTTCCGTTTTGAAGAAAGTGGATGCTTTTCTCCTTCATCCGCAAACACTGACATATTTTCCCTCCTGTGTTTCCAAGACCGCAAGAACTAAAGTGGAACTCTGCAACTAAGTTGTTTTTATTAAAAGTCAGATTTTTTTCTTTCTCAGTGTTGTCAACGGGAAGTTCGCTGCTCTAAGCAGTTGTTTGTCATTCCCAGGTGCAGAGTCAGTAGAGGGAGCACAAGAGCACACAAAAAAAAGTGTTGAGAGCTACAAAAAATTCCTTACTTAATATTCAGTCATAATTATTATTACTATTGGGGGGGTGGTGGTGGTGGTTCTTGAATATTCCCATCTGCTTCACCAGGTTACAAATGCTTAAAAATTACCTAACTCAATCTTGTTGCTTTGAGAAAAAACAGACCCAAACCCCAAAAGTTTAGCAGTATAGATTAAGAGCTGGAAAGCGCTCTCTCACCAAGAAGAAAAACAAACAGCTGTCTTAAAATAGGCACCTTAATCATAACGCTGAATAACTTCCTATATTAGTAACTGCCACAAAGTATTTCTGACCACGTTCAGCGCATATCTTGTAGTAAAATATAATAATCACAGCATAATTCATCAGGATCTACCAAAAATGATCAGTTCTGTTGAGACCTTGGCCAAAATTTTGTTTATTACATGACTAAAAACAAGACAAAATTTGCTTGGTTTTGGATTCTGTAATTAAACACAAATCTCAGTCCAGGTTCATCCAAAATTTGCTGAATTCCCCAAGTTTTTCAAGAATTCCTCACATCTGGCTGCCGGAAATCTCTGGACTCAGCTTGAGCGAACTTGGAGCGATTTATGTTTTTTATCAAAACTATGGGAAATTCAATTATTTTTCATGGTTTTGGCTTGATATCAAATACAACACTGCATTTCTAAGTGCGCTTCATTTCAACTTTTCAGTTTTATTTGAACCTCAAAGTAAGATCAGGAGGATGAAGTCCTTTCTCATATTATTGAATATAAATCCAGAGTAATCACACTGATTTTATTGGTGCTATTCCAGTGTTACACCATTTTAAATGAAAACTTTCACGTGCATTTCAAGGTTGAGGGGGTGGGGGAAGCGCCAACAACTCTTTCCATAAATACTTGCAAACCACTGAGCTGAAAAGTCTTCCATTACTGTGCATAAAACTGCACTACACTTTGGGGTACAAATGCCTACCAGAGGACTGAGTGCAGTTGCATGACTAAGTGTATGCAAGTTTATGTCCTTCCACATTATTTCAAGCTAATTACAGAAAAGTTCTTTGAAGACCCAGTAACTCATTTGGAACAGCTTTAAAAACAGTGAAATACCCCACTCTAGACTAATTTTCCCCAAAGTGGAAAATTCATCAAAAGAAGAGAACTTATTGTTCCTACTACTTCCTACCCTAATCAACCAATTCTCTGTAAAACAAAAGATAGTAGTCTTTTGCTTCTTACATTTTCACACATGAAGTGTGGAGTGCTATGGTTTTGGAGAAGACAACTAACAGGAATGGAGAAACAAGAAAATAAAAGATAAGAAGAATCACAAAAATTTGGTCAACTTCGTACGTTAAGTCTAGCATGCATTAAATTTCTCCAGAAGTGCTCTATAAAACCACTTGATTATTTCCTTATACACCAACACAGCTCATACCCAAAGTCCTGAGATAGATATTCCACCATTTAAAAAAAAAAAACAAACAAACAGATTCCTTCCAGTCTTTCCATCTTTGAAGGTTTTTTGAATTGGCCACTGAAAATGCCAGCAAAACTTTTCTTCCTTCTGCTCTTGATAGAACGTCACAGAATCAGAGCCTAAATATGTAGACTCAAGGGTAGGTCTCATTAAAATCCAACCAAGCATTCAAAGAAAAAAAAAAAAAAAAAAAAACACCCAAGAAAGAGAAGAAAAAAGAATCTCCTAGAACATTTGACTACTTTAGCATTCTCAAAGACCATGAAAATGCCTAGCAGTATCTTTCATACAGTTTCTGCATTTTCTGTGTTGGCTATTTGGGGTCTAAACTGCTACTGTAGGACTTCAAGAAATTACCATGTAGTATTTTAATATTCCCTTGAATCGAGCTATTGCACTGCTCAGACTGTATCTTTTTTCATTCATGAATCATTTTCTTCTGCTGTCTAGTTCCCATCTCATGTGAGCTGAGGCTAATATTTTCTTATCTATATTCAAATATTTATTTATATACATTCAGCAAGTATGAATCTGCCCAAGTGTCATGAAAGCACTATATTTCTTGCATTTGTTTAAAGCAGGGACCCATTCTGAAAGGTCAGTGTATAAAGAGTGTGTTTATTGGCTTCCAATTAGCTCTATATCACATTTGTGCAGCTGAAAGTTATTCTGATAGCTAAGCTTTGCGAAAATCAAGCTCATTATATACATCATACGGGTGATATAAGAAATAATGATAACAACAAAGCTACCTTGTCACATCTAGGTCACTACCTTAAAGTCAAGATTCCTGTGAACTTATTAATTATATTAGGGCTCTGGTGCAGATTTGTATCTACAAACACGAGATGCACAACTGATTCATAATTATAAAAGGTACTTTCAAATTTTTGCTATGTCACAGCAAGACACCAACACCCACAAGAAACGGACTTTCTGAAGTTAATGGCTAAAAGTTCTCTGAAAAACAAGCTCCTCTCCAAGAGTCCAAAGTTAGCTCCCAGAAACTGAGACCCACAAAATTATTTAAAATATCATTGGTTTTATACATGAAGTAGATAAATCGTTTACATACCAAGCAGAGAAAGAATCCTGACTGATAAGCACTACCTACACTAAACTATATTTCACATCATTATATTAAAAGAACCAGATTATGACTCCTTCTGAGTTACAAAAGGTTTTGAAAAAGCCCTGCTCATAGAACACATTTCCATATCATTTCTACTTCAAATAAGTTAATATCAAAACTCCAGTACATGCATTTGAAAATGCTAAACATTAACCAAGAACACTGAGACATCATTGATTATAGCAGTATCCATGTACACGTCGATGTACACATGTTGTAAAATACATGAGAGATGGCACTACAAAACATACGGCTAATCTTACTTTCTGGTGACTCGGAGAAATGCACAATGCTGTACTACTGTACTGTCAGGTAATCTACTGCCTCTTTAAATAAATCTAAATATTAGGTCTAGGAGGGATCAACCTGAGGAAAAAAAGCTAAAATATAAGTGCTAAAGTTAATACTTAATACTTGCTTTTCTACAAGACTTAAAATGAAAAGGCTTTCCAACTATTATAAGATGTACAGTCTTAATCTACATTTCAATAAGATATTTAAAGGCAATGCCGAAACTGTCATGGACCCTTTCTTAAGCCTGAGAGAGGCCTACAAAGGAATGCTGACAGTTTCGTTTTCTGTGACACGGAAGCATTATTTTATCAAGAAAATGTTATTATATTCGTAGTCATTTTAGCACTCCTCTTTGCGGACTCTTCAAAAACCCCAGATGTATTTTGTGGCACAAATGCCATAGTACCACTCGTGTTGTCAGGAGCCCTTACGATAACGGTAGATGAAGAGATTAGCATAAACGTACGTTCTTCTGTCACGTTTTATACAGAAAGCCTAAAAATGGTACTAGAATGAAATTTCTCACCGATATACTTGTAAAGTGTAGATATACCCTAAAATGTGTCGTTCAACCTGTTGTTTTCCTGTAATGGCCAAAAAAATATAGGTTTTTAGAAGAGGTCTTCATTGTTACAATTTAACATATCTGTTGTTAACACTAATATATATACTCCTGCTTTATGTTAAATACCTTTTTTTGTATTTTTACTTTTTTTAATCTTTGTTGTAGACCTTTTAAAAATAGCATATCGAGCGCCTTGTTAAATTAACTCTTTCATTAATAACATGGCTCCGGTTAGAAAAAGAGCTTTTATTCTTGTGTGAATGTATACATACAGACCATAAACAGTTTCTAATTAGTCACATGTGGATTCAAACGCAGACTTGTATGCCATAAACCAACACTGAAGTGTATAAGAAACTGTCAGTCAGATCAAAAGTCAATCCAAAACCATCCCATTTGCAGAGCTGAGATGCTGTCACAGTTAGTTAGCCATAAATGTTTAAAACAGCAACCAAACTTTTATTCTAATTGAGCATGAGTTGAAAGGCTGCACACTTTGATGTCTTTGCTTTTATCATTTGTATATAGCTAAAAACAGCAGGGGTTTTTTGGTGGGGTTTTTTTTTTTTCCTTCTCTTAGAAATAGGAGACATTACTTTGTATTGAAAATATACAGGTAGGTCAAGCTGTATTTGTGGAGCCCAATGTATGGTTTTCAATCACGCGTGTAATCACTTACAGCACTAGTCCTCAAAGTGCAATTACAGTAGTTTCTCATTACTATTTAACCTTTTCTTCCTGTCAATTGTTGACCAAGTCATAAAAAAATGCATCTTCGGAACGCTATCTGGAATGAGATCCTACATCTCTTAGAGAAACTGATCCCAAGGACTTCAACGGCATCATCATTTTTCAATCCTTTAATTTTCAGGAGGGGAGAGGGCAGCAGAGCCTGTTTGCAGGAAGCGTATTTGAGCAGATGCCTATAATCTGAGAACATGTTAACAGAAACTTGAGAGGCAGCAATGAAAAGTCCAGGCCTAATCTTATTATAGAAACACTCTGTCTGTTATACAAGGGAAATACACACAAAATGCCAGTCGGGTGGAGCAAAGGAAGCAAAGGAGCCCCTCACTGCAGTTCAAGGCAGAGCACGAACCACCAACACAGGGTGCCTCAGACTACCACTCTGCTTTTTTATGAAAACAAAACAAAACAAAAAAAACCCACCAAACAAACACCCCAAACCAACTCTCGCAACAGAAGAGTTAACAACATAACATTCACACCTCTCGCTTTACTGGGGCCGCAAAAAAAAAAGGTCTTATCACCTTCAATAGACACTGCAGCATTCCTGAAATCCATTGTCTGCCTGACAGTCCTTGCCTGTGTTGGGTGATCCAGGGATTAAACTTCACGCTGTAACTTATGGTGCCCCAGCACAGCCGGGGCTGGGCAACATCACTACACTTGTGTGCGATCTGCCAAGAAGATAATGTTGAACCTGTACCTATGTATGCACACCTGGATTCACTTCTCTCCTGATAGCACACCGGCATCTATCAAAAGCTACGCCAATTGCTGGCACCAACACGTGCACAGAAAGGAGGGGAGGTGAAGAGCCAGCAAGAAGACACGTACTTCTCCATGATACAGGGACTTTCCTCCTCCCTCGTGCTGAGCAATGCACCTTGGATAGGACAGGGTCTGCCCACAGCTGGCCCCATCCTGCACACCGGTGTCACCATGTTAGCCCTGTTTAGCTGTATCAGTTGAAGAAAACCCCCACAGATAAATTCACTGAGCGCTATCCATGGCCAACTGGCTTCAATTACTATAGAACAGCAGCAACAGAAGAGAACCACTGGCTAACGAGCCATGTCTCCAATGAACTGGCTCCTGCACTTTCTGCAGCGCTGTCTAGTCTGCTGTAACATTACATCCCTGGGGATGGGGTTGCAAATGCTGTCCCCAAGGACAGCCATCCTCCTCCAACTTCCAAAAAAAAATTCTTGCTGCCAAAAAAAACTCACCACTCCTGTGGTTCAGCATTTGTTTAAATCCTAGCCCTTTCTCCTGAGATGGGAATTTATCAGGAATTTATTGCAATCTGAAGAAAGCAGCTTCAGCATACTTCTATGTGAATTAAAGGAGAAATTTAAGAGGGAACCTCAAGGCAGCTATTCCTTGGCCTGGAACTGCAACCTTCCATATTTAGGCTTGCATACATTTTGCGCCAAAATTCACATGGGTGTATGTGTAACCAAATCATTATCAGACCTAACACATGCTGACAGAAAACAAAAATTTACCCAACTTCACAAACCCAACTGGAGACATCAGGAGAGGAAGTGGTGCACAATCTACCCTTAAGTCTTCACAGAAGGCACTTGACAATGCAACAGCTTCTCTTGACAGAAATTACCATGAAGTTTCTATGACTCAAAGGTCATAGCTGAGACCAAGAAACCATTATGTTGGGGACTGTATGAAAACAAGCTAAGGCACAAATTCAAGTACCTAAAAAACAGATGGGAAAGGATTATGAGAAAACTGACTCTTATTTTCCAGATGAAGAGTGGAGGAAAAAGAGACTTATTTTGTTCTCACCTTTTTTTTCTTTAAGCAATACTGTAACCTCACTGCTTCCAACAAGAGATAAAGCAACCTTTGATGGTTTGTCCAAGGACACCGCAGAAGTCTGTGGAAAAGCTGGGAACTCTACACAGTCAGAGGTCCATTCGTAACACCATCCTAATTCCCACAAACTGTTAGCCAAAAGGTGATTAGAGAGAGTCTCCTCAAACATTTTTCACATTGAAACAGTGCCCAGTGCATTCCCGCCAGATATACTGTGTCAGGGCTTCTCCTCTCCCTCCCTGCCTTGCTGGACAGGGTGCCAGATATATTGGGCATATGGTGGCAGTGGGGAAGGTAGTCACTCATACAACTTAGCTTTAGTTTGGAATTAAAAAAAGGCCGCAGGATCTGTGGGAACAGGGTATCTAGCAGTGATTGCGGCCATTATTTTTCTCTTTTATAGTGCTACCTTTTAAACTATGCTTGAGATCTTTGTTGTTGTCTCGTACCCTGTGGCACTGGCCTGGCGCGATGAGACTTCAGCGAGATACAGCACATAAAAGCATACACTGTAAGTGTGACTAATTGCAATGACAAGGTTGGGTTGGAGGTAACTTGTGAATGATCTAGTGAATTGAAAATGCCTGCGTGCTCTGCCTAGTAGCAGTGAAAATAGAATATGGGCAGTGCCAGTTGCGTGCTACAGGCAGGAGCCTTGCTGAGAACACAGGAGAAACACACCATACCTTATTAATACGCCCAGCTTCTCAACGAGCTCTTTAGAAAACAAATATATAGCATCAGCAATCAACCATATTATTATTAGTAATGCAGTTAAAATGCGTGGAGGAGGTGAATTTGGTATGAATCCAGCATTTGAATTATGTAGTATTAAAAAGAAAATCTCTGCTTAGGTACCCAGAGAACACAGACGTTGCTACAAAAACCCAATACGCAGCATACAAAGGCATGCAACTAACGAAAACCCAGCTCAAGTCATGAATAAAAACAATGCAATAATTCTTTGCACGCTAGAGCATCTTTCAAAAATCATTCTGCATGCATTCCCTGGTAAATACAACATCCCTGCAAGATAGATGAGGGACAGTATCCTAGTTTTCAGGGTGGGAAACAGAGTCAAAAATAATCCCACACCCCAACATCGGTGGAAGGTTACTGATCAGAGCACACTATGACCATGACATATTACCCTTACGTGGCATCTTAGTGTAGCCTTTGAGACAGGTATCTCTTCAATTCCTCCCCAAAGAGGAATGCCAAAGACCCTTTCCTTTCCCTGCGCCGTCAAAATGGTGATGCTGAGCTATCGCAGACACTCTCTTCCTTTATTTTTCCTTTCATTTTGTCACCTCCCTTTGTGTGTGTCATTTTCTTTATCTGCGTAAACTTACAAGAGTATAAAACTGTATAGTATCTATGATTAAACACATCTCAGTTCAAATCAAAACTTAAATTTATCATCCCAAAGCTCATGGTGACACAGTATGATAGACACAAATTCACAGGAAAAGCACACAAGTTTTGTTGTTACAGTTAATTGCCTGAAAATAGAGTAAAAAAAATACAGGCTTAAACCAAAATGCAGTCATGACACTTCAGCGTTTGCCCCCCCACCAAATGTAAAAGACAATAGCATTGTATAAAACAGAGCTTACATGTTATTACTGTTATAACTCACGTAGATGTTCTTTACGGTGTGGCATGTTCAGTGCCTGATTTTTAACTTATTGCAGCACTGTAATTATTGAGATATTTTTCAATAAATATCAAAGTATAAAAATGAGAAATCCACTTCCAGCCTAGAGTATCAGCTGGGACATTCATTATACCAAAAAAACCCCCTACCCCACAACACTTCTTTTCTCTTGATAAACCTTTCCTGGTGCACAGATAAAGTATCACAACTCCAGGGAAGGTCTGGTATTTAACAACAATCTAATATCATGTACGTGCCTGTGTTCTATTTTCCCAAAGTTGTTCAACACCTTTACATTCCCTCCACCCAACAACTGATAGGCCAATATCCTCCTTGAAACTTAAACACTATAGCTTTTCTTCTATTTAACCACTACTGTGGGATTTAAATGACTTCCAGACATCATTTTAATATTAACTCTCTTTAGATTGAGGCCTCTACATACTTTACCCCTAATCTTTTTCCATCCTGCTGCAGATAACCTCATCCCAATATAGGATGTACCACTGGTTGTGAGAGTCAGTGTTTCGTTAACTCTGCTCAAGTTTTTGTATTGAATTTATGAGATATAAGTTTACCTGTTTTCAACATTAAACCCGTTGTTTAAAAACGGTTTTAAAGAACATTCATCTAAAACATGTAATCTGTAAGTAATAGCCAAACAATGGTTTAATTATTCCATAGAGTGCTTGCCCTTAAGAAACGCTATCTATTAACAGGTACCAAACAATTATTGCTTTTTTTCCCTTGACCTAAATAAAATAAAATTAGATATTCCATTATAAGCTAGAGAATAATAACCACCACTAGATAGTGATTTAAACAAAAACAACAAAGAAACACCAAAAAAACCCTTGGAGCTCTTTATTTTTTCGAGGCACTTTAGGACAAGTAGCTTTATTCCCTCTCATGGGAGTGTGGGACCCTTGTCTTTACATATATATGTCATTTTTGCGGGCACAAAACGTACAGGTCTGTATCACACAGCTGTGAATCAAGATTTCAGCTAAGTATTCACCTTCCACATAGATGGGCTAAAGGAGGACAGAGCATCATGGACAGAAAATGAAGACAGCGTAATGAACTCAAATCCGCTGTCACAAGTGGAAGATGCTCCAAATGCTACAACAGGTTTAGTCTAGTTTTTCACACTAGACTGGAAAAGCAGGTAGAGGCAAGTGGAAGTAGAGTAAAAAAATATCTATCATCACTGAATAATAAAATCTGCACCAAATTGGTGTCACGCTTTTCTTTACAGGAGGGGATGCACCTTTGAGAACCTCTTGAACATCATGCATTGTGCTGTTTTCCTGTGCTCAATGTGCACAGCGCACTTGACCAGGTCACCAGCTGAAAGAGGGACCCACATTGCTGAACAAGGACGCTGCATCTCACTGTTTATTTCCAAAGTCAAGCCATTTTTGTTAAAGAATGGAGCTGCACAGAGGAAAAAAAGAAAAATAGCAAAACAAAACCAAACAGATCTTGTGAAAACCACCTACAACCCTCACGGTCAGAAGACACAATCTCAATTCCTTCTGATTATCTGGGGAATGGTTACCCAGCAGGGATAAATAGAGAGTCCATTTTTGAGGAAGGACCAGAAACAAGGAGACAGAAATGTTTTATTCCTATACGCTCAGAGCTGACCAAAACTGTTTAGATCACAGAGATCTAAACCCATTTAACTTTTTTCCTTTCTTTTATTAAGATATTTCAAGTTGATCTGGATAAGCCACTGAATTACTGAATATTTGTCAAATCTAAAACTTTATGCATTTCTAGAATTATCTGTTAGGGGGAGGGGTGGTGTTATTTTTAAATTCAACATGCCCATTGGGGGAGCAAACACTTTCTCCTTTATTCAAAAATTCTTACTTACAAATTGCTCTAAAACCAACAGTAATTTTTTTCCACCTTTTTGTTATTGTAAGCCAAGATATCTCATCCCTGTTGATTAATGATGCTAACCAATGGCCACTGACATCTGATTACCATCAAGAATGTGTTTTCTCTATTAAAAAAATTGGCTGATACTTTAACAGAAATGTTATTCAGAAGTTATACTCCCATATCTTAAAATTTGAAGTATTCTGTCAGGCAGAAAGGGAGAGAAAAACATGTTCCCCACCCCACCCCCCCTTTGCTTCTCATATAGCTGATGAAAAGAAAAATGTTTCCAGTTTTGCTGTGCATTTTGCTGTAAATTTGTCACACATCTCTAATCATTTCTACTAAATGTGGTTACTAACTTCAGTGACAGTTTTGTTGGGAGGAAATCACAAGCCTTAATAAAATGTGCACACATTTTTTTTTTTTTTTTAGTTTCTTTTTGAAAATTGTTATCGTTGCTGCAAATATGTCTCCATTGGAGAAGTGGAACACTAAGGAAACCATCGCAAGGAGGAGGATGTGAGGCATCTTATCACAGCAATGAGTGGGAGTGCATTTCCTTGTAGTTGCTGTAATAGTAGTGGTAATTCTTAACTAAAAGGCCATAATGATAACATCTAGAAAATGGCACAGTGCTCTCTGTAATGTAACATGAATATTCCAGAGCAGGATGATAACCAGCTGCAAACAAAACAAATTAATTCATAAAAATTATATAGCCTCACTTTGCAGTGCTTTAAAGATAAATAGGTGAAGGGTGAGGGAAGCTTCAAAACAGGATTTTTTAGCTGGCTTTTATTTTTTTTAAAGCATCTGAAGGAGGAAGAGCTTTGCAAGGGGGAAGCTCAAAATTGCCATTTCAAGTGTTTTGTTTTGTTTTCAAAGCATATTTGACTTAGGACAAAAGGAGGATAAGGAAAGTCTAAGTAGTGCTTTCAAGCAAAAAGGGATGACCAGGAGAATTTTGGTTGAAGATTTCTGTTACATCCTGTACATCCAGTCTCCAGGCAGAACTGGGGCGAATGAGCCAAAATGCTGAACTCTATCAATGCCATTCTGGCTTTTGAATGAATGTGACAGTGAGAGACTGTGGGAAGCAACTTAACACAAATGGAAAATTTGCAAGTGAAGAACTATCATAATCGTCTCCCATAACAGTCAGATCAGGTTTCGAGGGGTTTTTTGTTTGCTTTTTTGTTGCGGGGTTTTTTTTTTTTTCCTCCTTCTTCTCCCACTCTTGCTGAGTACAGTTTAGCTGGCACACTTTGTCCAGGATACTTATGAGAATGACTAAAAATTTGCTGCTACTGATAAATAGATCAGGTCACTTGGACTACAGCATGGGCAAACAGCAGCAACAGTCTCAGTGAATTCTACTGACTGTCATATACCTAGAAAAGAACTCCGGCAGGTATGGAAAATGTATCTTTTAATTATTTCCACATCCACAGCTTCTGCAAATCAGAAGTTTTCTGTTGGATTCAGCACAGTGTAGCAATTCCCCAGCTGGGAATAGCAGCTCTTTCCCTCCGCAGGCACATGCCTCTGTACAACAGGACAGCTCTACCGCATGCCTTCAGCATCCTTGCGTCCAGGGCAAAAGACACAGGGTGCAATCACCCCAGCAAAGTACCACGCAAAGTAGGTCAACTGGATGCAAATTTACCACCAGCTACCTATTTATCTCGCAGTAGCAGCCCAGGTGCATCTCTTACCACAGTCCCTACCAGCTGACCCCACTTTCAGGGAACTACTATAGAAAAAGCTAAAATTTTGCAAGTTCACATCCTACCCTACCTTACTGCAAGAAGTTTACATTGCCAAAACCTTTACATTTTCCAGTAGCACAGCCCCATGCCCCCCTCCCCAAAGCTCAACAACAGAAATACTTCGTGTAACACACAGTTTAAAATACTCGGACTTATTGCCTTGGTTTCAGCCATCAACTTGGACCAGTTGGTCTCTTCTGAAATAGTCCTTTTCCTCTGGCAGCGGAACTGCACCATTAGCTTCCGCCACAAGCAGACAGTGCATCACGCTCAAGAAAACAGTAACTCCCTGACCCAAAAGTCCTCTCTCCTGTTGTCAAGCTGTACATCTTCCTGCAGTGCTGCGGCTTCCCCACCTCTGTCACAGCACAGCTCTCCTTCTGTTTACGGTTGACAAAACGGCATCTAGACACGGCATATATTTCACTGTTACGCTGCTTCTATTTGGCAAAATCAAGGAGAAATTAGGATTTTGCAACTTTTTCCAGTAGCTACTTGAATGTAATGCCTTTTTCCATTAAACAATTAGTAGGAACTAGTGCTAATACATTCAAACAAATTCCAGAGCCATTAGAAACGGTGCAAATTCATGCTGATATTTGATTCTTCGTTACATATCACTTGTGTCCTATTTAGCAAAACCAGATTAGATATACATTAACATATTCATCTACGCTGAAGCAGTCTACTGCAGGAAAATGAGAAGAGCAGTCTAGAAGGGCAGGCTCTTTTTTCTTTTTTGCAGGGCAAGCAACTCAATCCTGATTTTACTACAGAGACCCCTTTTCCTGGATCTTCAGCTTCATACCCAAAGCTCTCTGTATTTCATTTGTACCTTTGGCTGTACATTTACATGAAAAGTTGCAGGAATAACTGCCATGTCTCTTTGCATTGGATTCAGTAAAAATGCCTTTGATATTTTAGTTTCTTAATTGACAGACTTAAGCTCACAATTAATACCTGAACCTTTAAAGGGACACACCATGGAAAAACCCCTTGAAAGCACTTGGGAGCAGCCACCCAACCGTACCAGAGCAGGGAAGTCTGTGGAGATGGTGGTGTTACAGAGCAGGACAGAAGATGACACAGAAGGAACCAGAGACTAAACCTGGTGACAGACAGAAAACTTCCTAAAAGCCTTTTCAGCACCACATAGAATATGCTACAACTCCAAGAGCCACTTACTGGACCAAAACCAAGCCCAGAAGCAGGAAGCATCCCACAAGGACACAGCAAGCAATCATTTCTGCCTTCCATGGTTATTATGAGTTCTCTCCATTCAAGACTACCTCCAGCTTCATTCCAATAAAACCTGGCTTTGCCAAATTTAAAACCTTTTGGTCCCCATCAATAACAACAAAGAAGATACCTGGGCAAACTCACCACAAAGCCCTGACTGACCACACCACAGCCTCACACTTCTCTTCATTAAAAACACTGTAATGGTTTAATCCAAATCCTCCAGAATAGGGCCAAACAACACACTGGACTCTGCATGACGCACCAAAACCACCAGACAGCCAAAAGCTGTATCATTCCTACCTTGATAGGCCACGGAGCTGCAAGTGACGCTCAGAAGCAGGAGGTGGTGGTGGTAGTGGTGGTGGCTCTCCAGGACCCTCTCGCTCAGGCATTGTGGGGGGATGCATTGACACACAGCAAAGCTTCACAGCCACCCAGGAGCAAGGCATTCAACACAAGCTCCTTCCACGGTGCCCAGGCTGGTTGCAGTATGGGAAGGGACTGGCTGCCCAGCAGTGACCCCAGCACCAGCCCCAGGAGCTGCTCATCACCAATCACTCAGGTGAGCAGCATCACCCCACACCCACCCCCAGCCTGAGCCAGCCCACAACCTTTTACCTCTGATGTACTTAATTTCGAGCTCCAGACTACACTGGCCACTTTTTCAATTCCATTAGCAGTCAGGTCTGCAACCAGCAAATGTCCTTCAGGTGTCTATAGAGCTCGAGAGGGCTGTAATTACCTTAGCTGTAACAACAAAACAAAGTATTTTCATATGCTGCTGTTTTTTCATTGTTTTCCGCCAACAATGACCTACTGAAAAGCTAGAATAATCCTTTTTAGATCAAATAAACAAGGCCAAAAGCTTTTCCTACACATTGCTAACCTGATTCCTGGTTGTACAGAGAGGTGCATATAAAGTACCACTGTTGAAGTGACCCTTCTCCCTGCATAATAATGGGATTTTTTTTTTTTTCTTTTGCCATGCACATCCAGCTCAGGGGCCCACCTTGCAAAACAGAGGTGAGGACGTGGCAATGAGTTTGAGGCAGGGCCACAAAAATGACCCACAGCTGAATCTGCAGGACCTCAGCCTCTTCATTAACCCCAGAGAGGGCTAGGAGGTGATGGGAGTGCTGCGTACATGTATGTTAAATATACGTCTGATAGAGTGGAGGGGTACAGCCTCCCCAGCAAAAGCAGTGGCTGAAAGTGATGCAACAAAAGCTTGAACGGAGACACAGTTTCCTCTGGACACCTCTCCTGGGAATGCTTTTGGCTGATAGCTCAGGTGCCAAGGGAAAAGAGAACTTTCCCCACAGGAAGGGACCCTCTCCTCATTAGCTGGGGAGCATGCAGACAGCGGTCTTACTCATTGCTCCTGTGTGCAGACATCTCCTTTAGCTCTTTCTACCCCAGTCTATCTCCTGGGTTATTTACATTTTCCTCCTTTAGTCCTGTTGGGTTCTTTGTGATGAAGAATTTTTTTTCAAAATGTATCAGTGGCATCAAAATACCTTTTACAAACAACACACTTTATAATACCTCTAGGGGTTAAAAATGTATTTTATTTTCCTTTGCCATCTACCTCAAGTGCTGAGTCACAACCCAAATTATTTCTTTGTGGAAACTCTTTCTTAAAGGGACTGCTAAATACATACAAGTACACAGTGACCTGCCAGATCCCTGCTGGGGCATCCAGTAGCAGAGAAGTGTTTGATATCAGTCATCTCCTGCACGTTTCTTCCCTTATAGACAATGGAAATTGTTTCCTTTATACGTATTCTGTTAGGTCCCCAAATCTGCCGGGTGTTTCCTTGCAGTGACTGGTGATCTGCTTCTTGGGTTTCCCCTACTTTTCCCAGAGAAACGAGCCTGTCACGATCCACTTTTTAACTTCTACGTTACAGCAAAAATCTTTTTAAGGACGTGTATTGTGGAAAGGCTGGGCTTTTCCAGCTCCTTTTAACACTTTGTCCAGAGCACCCTTGTCTGCAGGAGGACAACTTCCATCTTTTTGTCAAGTTTTTAATGCCCCTGTCCTTTCACAGCATATGCATTGGATGAATCCTGGTACTTTATAACAAGTAAGACTTCTTAAAAAGTGATTTCACCTATTCACAAATTCCTTTAATGGAGATAATTTCAGGAACATCAGCCCTGTATTTTACTTAAGTCCTTATTTTATTATCTATAGCTTTCTAAGAAAAAAAATGTTTAAATACTGATAATACTAAAAACTCTTCTAACACACAGACTTTTTTACTCAAGACAAGCTTAAGCAAGTGTTCTCCTATCAGATTGACAGGATTGATCACCTACTTTTGTAATAAGACTGTGATAACAAACTCCTTTGAATTAGTAACACTGATTTTCATCGGTATCTCCATACAGTTCACCAGTACCCCTTGCTAGATCACCCATTGCATTTCTGGCATCCTCATCAAATGCCAAGAATTACCCCTGTTTGACCAGCTACCACAGGATGTATAAGCTCCATATCTTTGTTTGTCCTGGCTCCACCTCTGAGTCGAGTTTTGAGAGCTCTCTGCTCCAAGAGTAGTCTGCATATCCTGCCATACCCCCTCCCCCAGGATATGTGTGTTTTCTCTTCCTTAGGAAATTTTAACCTTTTCAAAAGTTAATTCCAAATGTTCTGTTTGCTTTTTTGTGTGATTTCGGATGGTGTCAGTCTGGTACTTTTATGAGTCAGATCCCCATAATTGCAAAATGCAATTAGCACAGTTCAGAGCATCCATAGTTTCATTTTATTTTTGTGCCTCAGATTAAAGACATATTTCTCATATACTCTATTTTTACGTGACATGTTATATTCAAATCTGTGCAGCACAGTTTTATGGTTATCATCCTACAAACCAACTGAAAACAGTCAAAAAAGTACAGTGTTTCAGAACTTATCTTCACAAATAGAGTGCTTTGGTTCACTTTCTTTTTCCCTACACTCATATCCTCCTAACGTACAGTGTTCAGTAACCACTCTGAATCACCCACCTTGAAAAAGATTTGCTATTTGGCGATGCATCTCCATCTACCTTTGCCTACCAGAACCTGTCTGCCTTTTGTTCTTCCCCCCCAAAACTTCCTGCTCTAAGAAGCAAGAGCACTTAAGATGCAATTGCTAATATCTCAAAGGCAATCTAGAATAAGCTGAATTTTTCCCTGCAGAAATAGGACCTGATTCCCTTTTAAGAGAAGCTGATATGAAACTGATATGAGAAACCAGCAAATGGGTTTGAAGTTCTGTCTTCCAGCTTTACTGACTCATAAACGGCACTTGGATGAGTCCTACAGAAAAAAAAAAGACCCAGGGTTTCAGAAACAAACTTCAGGCATAAGCCATTGGACTGATGGTGGGGCCGGCCAAGTCCCGCCTGATCCCAGCCTCCTCATGGACCACACCACCACCAAATGCCTGGATCTTCTCCCTCCTCCGAGAACGTGACTGTAGCAGGAGTCACTCGATTCCTGCCTTGCCTCTCTTCAGGCTTCGTGCAACACGACTGATAAACGCACCTTGAAAATCCTCAGGACTACTTTAAACGTTTGGTTTCCTTCTTAAATGCAGACAGTGTATGAGCACAAGCACAAACAGGTAGAAGCATACTGCTAAACTAGACCTTTAACCTGCAAAGCCCAATTGTTAGATCCTTTCAAACCCTCCCTCAAACATTAGGTTTTATCAAGAGTTTGAATGTATAAATAAAGGGTAGAAAGTAAGATAGAGAAGAAATGTTACTTTCAAATCACTCTCAAATGTCTACTAGCTTGCTCTACAAATGCTTGCTTTTTTATTAATGATTTTTTTTTTTTCTAAAAGATTTTCTAAAATTTTCTAAAAAAGTAAAGTGGGAAACGAAACACAGAAAAAGGTAAATAACAGTGCACAGCTATAAAGACACGCACTTTGAAAAAGCATCCCACTAGTCACCTACCTTATCAAAGATACGAGTATCTGGCACAAAGATAGGAGTATGGCACAAAGCAGATGGATAATAAAAGGATACCACTTAACCACTTAGCTAATCTGTCCAAATTGGAAAGAAGATATTAAGACTCAGAGGTACCATTTAAATAAAGGAATATGCACCATGTGGTTCAAAGCATTGTATAAAATGTCATGTTAGAAATGCTAATATTCTAATAAATAGATATATCCCGTCTCACATTCCTTTGGATTTAAAGCTTTACAGCATTATAATATGCTAAGTTAAACATACAGGGACACAGTGAGAGGTGACACAAATGGTTGTGCAAATTACACATTGGCGAGTGTGTGCGAGCTCCGGTAACTCGTAGCAGAGACGGGGAAGTACAGGGCCAGGAACACATTACAATAGGGAGTAGCTGGATAGAAGAAATAATAAATAAATAAAATTATGTAAATGAATGCTATGCAGATTTGCCACGTCTTTTTAAAAGGCAGTGAATTGCATGATATCTATTTCTCAACACAAATAATTGCCAAGATCCTGGGTGTACTATATTCAGGGGGTTGGTGCTGGGTGAATAAACATCAGGGCTGATTATTTCGACTGAATCTAGGATGTAAGTGGTTTTTCAGGTAAACAAGACCAATGCTTGGAGCAAAGCACCACAGTAATATGGCCAGAAAAGTGCATAGATAGGTGTCATACAATGACATTTGATTAAAGATGGTTGAATATTTTTTTCAATTGCTTTTTAAAAACTGTAACTGAAAATCTTGGTTTTCATAGAAATGCATTCGTAAATTAAAAGCACACATCTTGAGAATATTTTATTGTTTGGTCACAAACACTTTGAGTAATGAGAAGCTATTTCCTGACCAGCTCCCCACTATGTAGTAACTTGAACAATGCCTATTCCATGAAGAAACCGAGATGATGGGAAGAAAACAAATCTTCCAAGAACTCCTGTCAATCACTTGCTGATTGTGGTGTAAAACGTTGACTACTGAGGCTAGAATTCAATTCAATAAACTAAGTTAACTCAGAAAATTATTTCATTCTTCTTAAAGGTAAAAATTCAGAAATTGCAACACATAGATCTATATCATAGCTGTGTGCAAATACGTTACAAAAGCAAAAAGCAGTCCAGCTCCTTCGTGTCAAAAATTAAATGTGTGCTTTGGCAGACTCTTACCATGAAGGCTGCTTGTCCCTGCCTTTCTTACGAGTTCCTTAAAATGCAGCAAGGGCTTTTTATTAAGACCTGGGAACAGCAGAGTTTGCAGTGGATCCTGCAAGCTACTGGCAAAATAACAGTGCTCAGATTATATTTTACATCGCTAACTGTGATGCTTTTTATCATCCACATTTCCCTGCCAGTGTTGTAATATTATATATCTAGATATGATATAATATATACATTATATTCACTTACATAGATATACAGATATGTAGAGATACATATACCTATACATCATATACACATATATGTACATAAAAATATACACATGCCTAGATGTCTGAATGAGGATTTTGTTTTCTTTGCCTGAAGTAAGCATCACGTAAGCACCTTAGGTTTCAACCACGATATTTTTCATTTACGGTGCCACTAAGCGTGTAGGTATGCCTGACCGCTAACCCGACGCGTTCCTGTCGCTGGGGACGGCAGGTTCTTTCATCTTCTTAATGGACATTCCTCCACGAATGTCTATGGCCTACCTGACTACAATCCTTTAAATTTTAATTCACTTTACATTTAGCCAAGTCATAAATACCATTTAGGTACCAATATTCTGCTTTATGCAATCCCTAAGGTGGTGCTTTTATTTTAATGAAGCCATTTGCAACTTAAGAGGAAAAAATATTCCATCTTTGATTGAATATATTTGTCAGTTTTATTCCCGACTGGCATTTTTATGTGAAAACTTGAATAAAACTAGGGGATAGCTGCTTACCAACTGGGATAAAAGTTTCAGTGTGTTTTTGTCTTCAAAATTAGCTGAATAAATGGTCTTTTAAATTCATTTTGAAAACATCAAAGTTAACCTCAACCATAATCAAAAATAAAATCCAGAATTAAATTACATTACAAATGAAAAATTTCCTTGGTTATTCAGTATTTTAGAAGAAATTATACAACAGCAGATAACAGACCTTTCTATTAAAAAATGTTATTTTTAGTATCATGGAAAAGCAGGGACTTACTGCACTTCTACAATTATATGAGAAGCCAAATATTCAAAGTGTTCTAATATTTGTTTTCTCAGTTTTTCTATCGTGCAGTAGTTTGCATCTATTGAGTACACGTCATTTCAGTGGATGAGAACATGTGTTTAAGTGATGCTGGTTTTGTTAATGTGGTGATACAAAAAAAGAAGAGGAGAACTAAGGCAATTTCACATAACTCACAGCAAAGTTCCTAACGTGAATCTGAGTAATACCCTCTTCCTGGATAATTTGCTTTTCCTACTTCCACAGCTCTGGTGCAACGGGAGTTACAATGAGAAAGTGCCCTTCCCTTGTGCATGACAGGCAGAGGTTGCTTTGCGTTGAAGGCCTCCCTGTATCACAGTAAATAGGATTTTATCGTATCACTGTCACAGATCAAAATGAGAGGGTTGGGTTGTTTTTTTTTTTTTTATTAGGGGAAACTGTAACACTTCCTCATTTCCAAACATGTTTACAATCACCCAGATTAAAAATTATTCCAAACAGAAATTTGCACAGCATAATATTCAGTTCTGCCTGATGCTCCAGCAGGAGGTAACTGTTCAAAACGCCTTGTGCTTCAGGTGCCTCCGGATTC
Source organism: Pelecanus crispus (assembly GCF_030463565.1). NCBI lineage: Eukaryota > Metazoa > Chordata > Aves > Pelecaniformes > Pelecanidae > Pelecanus > Pelecanus crispus. The sequence goes on along the minus strand of NC_134647.1, from coordinate 4,232,097 downwards.
CAGCTCCAGGCACCAGGACACCACAGCCGTGTGGTTTTTATCCTGGGGCACGGCAGTCAGGGCACTCAAGGGTATCTGATCTCTGACTCTGTGAAGCGCTGCTGGAATTAGAGCAAACACAAATTAATACTGAAACAACCAGCATAAGAAATTCTGGCTTTCCAGTTTCCTCAAAAAACTTAATAAATTTTCTCCTTACACAGCCCTCAACAGAAATTGCAGCAACAGAATATGTTTTCCCAAAAAGCTGTTGAAAAGTGTGCTGTCAGAAACATTTCTAAAGACAATTCTAGCTTTACTTTTATCCTCATAAAATTTCACTGAGGCAGGTAAATGGCATTATTGCCATTTTATACATAGTAAATTACATCATAGGTCCCAGAAGGCAGTGAGCTGCCTAGCTTCTGCTGAAATCAGTCTGAATTAAGCATCTGGAAACACTACAAATACTTAATATTGTGTTTAAACCAGATCATAGCTCTCCAGTAGTAGGGGAACATTGCCTATATCAAAGTGAACACCACTGTAGCTAGGAAGAGGTGCTCCAGAATTAGAGTTGTAACTCAGAAAGAATTATTGTTAGAGTTATTAACATTAGTGATTGTCTCATCCTTACCAAAAAAACCCCTCTGTTATTAGAGAGAATACTTTGAATACTTTGAATACCTTGAATACTTTATAATACTGAAGAACTGCCTACTATTTTCATTTGACTGTACACAGATGGTTTACATACATAAAGTTGCAAACCAGTTCCAGGTCAGGTCTTTGTATGCTAACCGAGCCGCTTATTGACACTTACGGGTTTGTGTGCAAGCATGTGTACCACCTAAATGTACATTGCAGTTACTTTAATGAGTACTGCAAAAATGGTTGTGTGGTTATTTAAAAATGCACATCTGAAAATCTGTCCAGCCTTCTGGTTTCATCCTGACCCAGGCCACCAGCCTTTCCTGTTCTTTGGGGAAGAGGGAATGCTGTGAAAACTGAATACCTTCTGCTTAGCCAAAAGGCTAAGAATGAGAACCAGTTCATATCAATTTCCATGGAAGTACAAAATCTGAGCTCTGTTCCTCAGGATTTGTGAGGCTGGAATACCCTGTGTTGGCCAACACGATCACAGCACCACCCAAGTATTATGACTGTGTTTCCATTAGCCATTGAAATGGAAAGGAATATTATTGTGGTTAATCACCTGCTTCAGGAAACACCTATGAAAGTCATTGGATTCAGCGGTAGAAAACTGATTCCACACAGTCCACCACATTTGGTTTGATCCACAGCTCCTGAAGTCAGTGGGAAAAAATGCAATTAATGTCCGACTAATTGATGGATTGGGTCAGTACTCCAGTTTTCTGCATATTCAGATGTCTATTCTTTCAACTCAGCCAAAAATGTTAAAGGTTTGGTTTTAATTAATTGAATGCTAATGAATAGTGCCAAATTCACAAGAAGGAAATCCTCTTTCCATCACAGTTTCCCGAATCCTATAGCATCCTTCTAAGGCTCAGCTCCAAGGAGGAGTGACCGTGGCACAGCTCTGCATCCACGGCTGCGTGGGCACTGAGGTTTCTGATCAGGCCGTGGGAGCTGCTGTCTATTCCAACATTTCAAGTGAATACAAAAGGCTCTAGCAAAGGGATTTAGGTCAGTATTTACATATTTGTCCAGTGACATTATGGGTGCTGTCAGCTAATACAACAAATGCATTTGTTGTTTTGATTGTTTATATTTCGGTTGCTTAGGGTTTTAGTTCTGTTTAGATTGTTGATATCTAGCAATACGTATACTTGGAATAAGGGCAAAGTCAAGGTCAGTGCACTGGCAGATTCATTTCAGACCTTGCAGTCTGGATGAGGAGTTGCTGGATACTCTTGGGGCAGTTCCTATACCGACGGATGCAATCAGGAATGGTTTCTCTCGTTACTAGTGAGAGTCAAAGTTCTCATCAAGCAAATATTGCCGGATGGTAGGATCGGACAGCAGGTTTTGTCTGATATGGATCGTGACTTAATGAGATTAAGGGAAGTCTGCAATATAACTAATGCAAGAATACTAGGCAGCTCTAACAAAATGGTGACGTGTTCCTGCATATTCTTGTGAGTCAAAACAACAACAAAAAAAGTATTTATAAGAGTAATTTTTAGTCTACGCTGATTTTTTGATCCTGTTACATGTTTTCCTCTACTACAAACTAGAGTTATAGATCTGGCTGAATCCTATAAAACAAGGATAGCTAGCTCACCAGCACATCTCAAGCCTTTATAGAGGAGAAAAGCATAGCTAATTATCCCTACCTTATAGGTAAAATGAGACAGAGCCAGGGTGACCTGATTTGCCTGAAATCATTCCACCTGGCAGGCATTTAGGTATAGCTGGTCGCCTCAGGACTAAGCCAATGCTTCAGGAAGTAAGTAGCACTGTCCACACCTCTCATTTAACCAGTTATCAGGTTTATGCATTATCTTATCATGAAAATGTTTATAAGAGTAGAGGCAACAGTGTGCAGGACTCTGGTCTAACCAGAACCATGAGTATCACTTTATCTTGGCTGCACCACTCGTTCATTCTTAGACCAGGTTTGAGCTAACAGCAGATCATACACATCTGTGCCAGGTACTGAATACCCATTATTTTAAAAGAAATAAAACAAAATTTATAGGTACAGTTAAAAATTCAAGAAGTATAGTGTTCACCCATTGAACGGACACACAGGATTTGATAAAGACTTCCTAAGTCATCTTTTCCATACACTCCACCTACAAGCATCCTGAGAAAACAGCATCTCAAAAACACCATAGTATAAGGGTCAATCAGGGCCATATCTCATCGCTGTGACACCATGCGATTTCCTATTGGCAATCCGAATTGAGTGAGGGCAACAGGTTTTTGCTCTTTATGGCATACTAAGTGTTCAGATAGGTAACCATGGACCAGGGCTGGATTTGGCAAGGATAAACATATTTGGTTTGAAATCTGATCAAGCAAAGAGTGCGACCACCAAGACCTGAAACCATTCTTAGATCCATGGCTATTCTGGTCAACTCTTAATTTATAGGAATTTATAACATGGTTTTCTCAAACTTTTTTGTTGTTGTTGTTCCAATTTATCTTTTTTATTTACTTGATTTGTAATCCCCTTCATTCTTTTTTACTGCTGTAACGTATAAGGATGAAAATTTAAGGCTTTTTCATACTGACTCTGAAAGCTCTTTTGTGGTCAGTATGGCAGCAACTTTCTACTTCTTGAACCATTTCTCTTTCTGTACTACAACATATGGATCATTATTCTACCTTGTGTGCATTCTGTTGCATTTCGTCCCAGTCTTGGTTTTGAGCGCACTTTAACCTCTTTTGAGCTTGGACTTTTTTTTTCTGCTATCTGTAACTTCTTTTTACATAAGATCTTAGTCCAAGTGGTCAGTCTTCCACTTATGCCCCTGCAGTCCATGTTTATAGTTTCAGAGTTTAAGGACAGAAGTAAACTTCATATCTTTTCTAATCTCCTAAGGATCACAGACCATCATGTTATATGCCTTCTAGATGCCCATGTATTGCAGCCAAGAATTTAGGTTAGAAGGAAATATTTTAGGCCCCAAGAAACTAAGCCGCTGTATGACAGATGAGTTGTCAATAGTCATTAGGAAAACCCATATGATGGCCTACAGGAGAAAATACTTGTACTACAAGGTGCTGAGACTCCACATCTTCAAGAAGAGGCATGAAGGATGGTTCCATAGAAAAGAATATAAGAGGAAAGGTACATTTTTACCTGCTTACTTTTTAAAAAAGGCATTTTCATCCTCCAAATCAACATTGTCTCCCCCCACAACATGCACATAAGCACCACCATGTTTCTTCTCCGTAATGATAACACAACACTTCCCAAAGCAATGTTCACGACAAGCAGTATCAAAGTATTCTGTATTTGGCAATTTCAGTGCTAGAATCAATGTTTCCTGAAGGGTGTCTGAATGAGGCTGGGTTACGTATGACGCTTCATAACAAAGTGAGACACGCACACAGAGCTAAAGTCATCCCCAAAGTCTACTTTATCTGTCCAACACAAAATTAACAGTGTGTCTGAGTGCACTGTAACATGCGTGTCACATCACATGCCACCTTCTTTTGAAAGCAAGCACATGTAGTAGAAATCCGTACTCAGAAATTCAGTCGCTTCAAATTTTAACAAACATCTTTCCTAATTTCTGCCTACACCAGACTTCCTCTGACATAAGGCCCCGTGTTTTAGAAAATGTAAAAAAAAAAAAGAAGAAATAAGAACTTAATGTGGACCTGCCTAAAAGTTGACAAATGTCCTAATTCTTTGGAGATATTGTATTGCAGAGCTGGCATTAACATGCTGTGGCATTGCTGTTGGCATTAACTTTGTCTGGTTTATTTACACTCATTTCCTTACACCACCCCTCCCGATGGCCCTTTCCTCGGCATGTCAGTCCCACAGAAGGCAGCTTGTAGTCATCCACACTAGTTTGACATCGGCTATTTAGGACCTCAAGGCAACCTAGGCACAGGCAAATTTATAGTCCTAGGGCTGAGACACAGGGCTGAGACACAAGAGTTACCGCAGATTGAAAAATCACTAAGTATCTGCTGAAGTGCTCTGCCCAATTTGCACGTTCTTGGGCCATCTCCAAAGAGGATAAAACAAGTTAGATTAAACTTCTTTCTTTCAAGTTGAAGATAATGTATTTTACCTTCCAGTTGCCACAGGCTATGAGGGTGCACCAGATTGGTTTCTGGGGCTCAGCTGATGTCTCTTAATTTGTCAAGCCACAGTAACTCAATCACATAGCCGAACCCCTCGCAATAGTCACTGCCATTATGCTAAATGCCTTATGCTAGCAATCAAACTACAGTTCTAGATATTAATGTGCCATCTTAGAAGCCAGCTTCAGCTAATAGAGAAACACCGGAAAATGTGTCAGAGAACTTTTGTCTTTTCCTGCGCCTTGGTGGTGGTGGATCCAGTTGGGGATTTGGCTATGACCCAATGTTACATCTCACCACTGATGGCAGTGATTCCTCTAAGACTCCCTAGTATCTAGGATCTTCTTGCTCAGACAAGCACACAAGACTGAAGCAGTGCACTGACTGATTGCTTACAATTACGGCTTTGAACTGAAGCCTGGAGTCCATGGGAGAACATCGCTACACAGCGTTTCCCTCTAGCCATGTCCAGATAAGTTAGAAACATGTTGTGACCTTTTGTATTTATTTTTCCCCCAGAAAAAAACCTACAAATCTTTTTTTTTTTTTTCCTCTCTGATTTAACAAGCATACTTGACATTCACTATTACTTAGGGTTTTCTTTTTTAATTTTACCTTACATTTCATGGTATATTACTACTTATGTATTAAACTAAATAGTAAAGTTGCTGTTCATCATTCAGGCTATTAAAAGTATTCCATTCCTATAAATTGTTTGTTTGGGGTTTTTTTCGTTTTTTTCAAAACATGTACCACGCTTATAGCTCTGGGCTTCACCTCATTATTTCAAAATACATTCCTTAATTGACTGAGATAATGCAAATAATTTTGATTGATATAGCACCTTGTATGTAGCCACAAGAGGAAGGCAGGTCAGGATCTCTCCTACATGCTGTAGCAGAGTGTCGGTGCCAAAACCAGCATCGTGGGTACTTAGAATAATATTATTGTGCGCTAACATTGTAGCCCATTGGTTTCTTTAAAAGAACAGAAATTTATTCAGGTCTCCATTTATTCTTCTCCCAGCCCCCTCAAACTGGTCGTAAGGAAGTTAAGGGCTTCTGGGACTGGGATACTGGGGTGAATTCTGCAAACCAGCCTAGACAGGTCCTGGTTTAAGTTTTGGCCGACGAGCTTTCGAGAGGGCAATGGGTACCTCTGAGCCCTCCTGGAAATGTCATGGCAGGTCTAGTGCAACTGTAAGAACAATTTACAGAGCGAGCGTCCTGTGGTTATTTTCTTGACACACTGCATAACACCAAGATACCGAACCCCAGATAGGTCTATTACAAAAGCAATATTTACTTCAAGCCATTTCGGTTAATACCTGTGAAAGGATTAGCACTGTAGACAAGCCATTAGTGGCAACAATGATTATCCACTATATGTCATGAGGTGTGACAAAAAACTAAAGTGCGAAATTAAGCTCTTTACTAGCTTAAGGAGATTTCTGGTTTAGGCGCCTATACAAGGATAGGGGATAGACTCTGTTTCACCTTATAAAACAAACATTAAGGATCAGTAAGACATGGTGCAAGACACAGTGTGCCTGGGTGGCCAAGCGAGATATGAAATAACAGCTACTTTATAGTGGACTTACAGTAAACAAAACAATGATGTTTTGAATTATTTGGGGCTGATGAAAAGATTGTAAATTAGATATCCCTGAATGATATTAAATATCAGAGTCACTGAATCTTTTGGCAAACTTACGAAAAGGTTGCACAGTGCTTTCAATATAAAAATCAGCCTCTCCAGTGGACAGTAATCATGTCAACACTTATTTTATTTCTGTTTTGCAGATGCAGACTATAACACACAGCAGATAAACTGGCTCACGTTTGCTTTTTGAAAGGTAACAGGGTAGAAAGCAAGTACCCCCCCATGTCCTCATCCACAGCACCCAGCCATGTGCTCTTAGCCTGGAGAAGGAGTGGGCCTATCTTCCCTTGACATCTGCTTTGAAAGGGATAGTATTAGTCAACTCCGATAAATTTTGGACCAAATGTGATTCTCAGTAACCTGACTGCTATGCTGGCCTGCAGATGGGAAACAAACACAACAAAGATTTCTCCCAGTCTATCTTCCCAACGGCACTGGAAGCTTTTCTGCTCTGAATCTGCTCCTTTGCCGTAGGATATCCCCTGCCAAGATACGCACTTTTAGGAGCAAAATCTACTCTGAAGTTAAGGCTGTGTGGGCCAGAAGCAATCCTCCATCTAAACTAGCAGATGAAGACAAGCTTTAATTCATCCATTGACGACAAGATTGTCTCCTGCACAGCTACGTTGCCATTGAAGGGGCAATAACAGCTACTTACATCTAAATAACATCTAGATAAATGATCTAAATCTATCTAAATAAAAAATTAGATAAATGCTATAATGGGTTATGAAACTCTATTTCTACATAAGCAGTCAAGTCTTTGTGGATTCCCTTGGGGAATGCCCATAAATCCATGACACGTTGGTCACAGACATTACCATGACTTAGAGCTTGAAATTTGTGCGCTTGGTGCAACTGCACTGTCGTCGTGTGCTCTTGCAGCGTTTGGATTAAATCAGCCACAACATCAAGGCTTGAATCTCTGTTTCTGACAATGGAGATTTCACTTGGATAAAAGCATGCATTAAGTTCTTCTGCATACTAAATTACTTACATCTTCAAAATACATCAGTCTTTCACTGGTAATATGGCAAGTATAAACTTGGTTATTCAAATGGTGGCTGGTTTCCTTTGGAAATAAATATACAAGACAAAGTTGTCCTTTTCTCCAGCTAACCCAACAAGTTTGCACCTTGAGGTTTGAACAGAACACTTAAAATGCATACAATTACAGCCACTTCCACCAGATCAATGTATCAGTGACCATATGGCATTCTTGGGGTTTGACATCTTCCCTCAGGCTACCCCTTGCACCCATATCTTCCCCAACCTAATTGCTGATTTTTGTCTCACATCATCCTAAAAGTTAAGTTCCCCTGTTTATGTGCACTTCTCATGGCTTCAACTGCACCATTGCCTGAAGATAGGTTAAAATTTAGTGCTCTTTAGCAATAACACTAGTACTGTAAACCTTCATTAGACCTTTAAAAAACCTGCCCCAGACTGGACAAAATTCCCTCTTACATCCTCTCTGCTTTTTGGCAGTCATTAAAGGGAATGAGCCGTGCTGCCTCCCAAGCTACCCAGCACTCACGTCAGCATCCCACACCATCAGGAAAGGGCAAACCAAGGCCAGGCAAAAACCAAGGTTTTAAAAGTGCGACACATCTGGGGTTTTTTTGTCTGTTAGAAAACTATACCCGCTGTACAGCCAGGTTTCAGTCTTCAGAGTAACCATTCAGGAACGGTTTACTGATTGTAAAACTGGCGTCTATCTTGTGCTTTTCAACAGGTGAACTATCTAATAAGCAGCAGAATCCCTGTGCTAAAGAGATTACGCTCTGAAGCACTGAATGGAGTAAAATGCCGTGTTGAATTTCGCAGGTGCTCGGTGTGCATTTATTAAGCGATTATTCCCTGCGCTGGTACTTCCCTCCCCTCTACTTTCAAAACCTCGAGCTTTCTTTTGCAATGTCTCTTCCTACGTCTTTGAGCTCCCTCTCCACTGAAGAAATTCGCTGCTGCTCCACCAAAGACCCAAGTACCAGGTAATTGCAGTTAGGAGGTATTTTGAAAGCTTAAGTTTTGCTTGTCCTGGCTCTCCGCACAGGAATGAATTTTGCTCCCTGTGTATGTGCACACGCGAAGGCTCTGCAATGTTTCTGACTCACAAATTGCCATTTTGTTCTGATCGCTTCTTATTGCGTGAGGCTAAGCTCTTGAGTCATGACATTTTTGTGTTGATTGGAGAGGGAAGGAAGCACTTCTAAGGAATTACTATGTTTTCTAAATAATTCTAAATAGATATTAAGAAAAATATATTACAGAAAGTGACTGAACCTACTTCAACCCACTTCTGATGTTTTTTTTTAATCATTCATGCACATTTATATGAACATTAACTTAACTTTGCCTCAAATTAAAAACTGAATTTAACTTATTCTCTATCCTCCAATACATATTATATGTGTACATAATGTATAGTTGCAGTTACATAGATGCACTGTGTAGAAAAACATCCTCAGACCAAGCTACCTTTCCAGACCCAAAGCATAAATATACATGGTTTATTAGTTCAGATACCCAATTTTTTTAATTAAGCAGCAAAGTATTTATTTAGCATTCATGTCTATGTATATTATTTCTTTAATGGTAACTCAGTATGGCTTCAGTTTTCCTTATCCTTTCCTGAGCATAGTGCCTGAGCAATTAGCCCACATGGGATTTATAAATACAGGGCTGCAGATTTACCTATAGCAGCACACTTACTCGCTGCTGCTGAAAGCTGGGGCAGGGAAAACAACAACAAACTAATAGGAACATCAAATTTAATCACAATAACTATTTTTTTTCATGAGAATGTATATGAAGGAAGGTATTTTATGTATGTCATGACAGACTTCACCTGTAAAAGACTGAGATGCTTGCATTCATGCAGTACATTTGCTGCACCTTCCATTGCCCAAAGCAATTCCCTATATACAAAATTTTCTTTCTTTTTTTTAAGCATCCTGAAAAGCAGGGTATAAAAATCCTGTGTGTTCTTTAGCATTGCTACAGGGGTTAAATTGTTAATGCTTTACTTTCACTCTAGTTTTTTATCAAACTTTCTTTTTTCTCTCCCTGGGGATAAACAAATGGACAGCTTTCCTCTCTAGTATTCCTCCTTCCATTACCATCACAGCAGAATGCATCTGAGACTATAATAATTCAGTGATGAAATACAAAATGTCGCAATGCCATCTCTCTTAAAGTGAACTGAGATTTTGTTATGCCATTTTAGGTGCACTAATAGCTCCTAAAGTCCCATGGAGTATCTTAATGTGAATTTAATGAGCTGATAGCATATAAATGACAGTGCTGTGAGGGTGAAGGTGACATAACCTTTTTCCTTCTATTTGATGTTTGTCTTTGAAAAAATACAGATCTTTTCAAAACGTACCGCATTATTACAAAGTGCTGTATCATTCAGCAAAGAGGCTACCATTGTTTTATCATTTTAAAGCCCTTTTCTGCTCTCTTCGTGGCACGAGAAACAAAAACACTTTTTAGTTCACCATTAAGGTAATTAACAATCTAAACACTTTCCCTTGCAGTACAGTGCCAATATGTGGCATCCCGGTGCTCACGGCCACGCCGTGGTGCGCACATCCAGTGACAACCCACCATTTTTATCATGCGTTGATGTCAGCACCGGTAGCATGGAACCGGTAAAATTGCGTATGAATCACATGGAATGAATCACATGTATGAATCGCATCCGTCTTTATTTCCCGGGTGTCATCTTTTTTTTTTTTCCCCCTATCAAGGATAACGCTAAGAGGTCTACTCATCATTGCTGACTCCCAAACTCCGCGTGTCATTACCGGAGCATTGTCATTTATAATGAGTTGCCTCCCCTCGCTCAACAGTGTCACACCCCATTGTGCGCCCAAATCCCAATCACCTTCCGCGCGGTAATGAACTGTGATCCCATCAGCACTGGCTTGGATCAGCACTGACACCGCCAGGCACAGGGGAGGAAGGGACCGTTGGTAAAAGATAAATATATTGGTAACCAGATAGCAGCAGACGTATAGAAAACATAACTGGCAGATTAAGGAGGTAACTGAATGTATGAGGTTATTAAAGTTTGCCGGAGTGTAGCAATGTAGCTTTTCCACTGTAGTTTGAAGTATTCTCCTTAAAACCTTTAATTCAAGCTTAAGAAATGACATCTCGGGGTTCCCCCCCCCCCCGCCCCCGACATAAACAGTCAGAGACACGGCAGCCAATGATTTGATTCCTTCCGTGCTAAACACTTTGCAACTTGGAAAGAAAAATTATTAACTTTCACTTCTCTTTCATCAGATATTATAAACATATTGCTCCTAAACGATGTATAGAACCCAGACGTTATTTACTATTTGGAAACTCCATCATCAGCGGGACTTATTTCTCTTAATTTCATGCTCATTAGCTGAATTGAAGTCAATCAAGGATTTTCGGGGGTTTGTTTGCTTGTTTGTTAACTTTAAAGCACGTGTAGGGCAGATTATGAATTAGTTCTGAAGACAGCATATTTTCTGTATTTTCTGGCAGTCCCAATGCTGTTAAATGCAGTGCGTAAGACTAAGCGAATTCAGTTTATGAAAGTTATTTCTTCCACCAGTAGAAATGATAACATTTGCTCCTCTGAGAAAGATGTACCTTGGGCTGCGTTTGACAAAGGAAAAATAAATAAATAAATAAAAAAGCAGCTTACGTGTTTCAAAAAGTTGGAATTTTGGCGATGTATGAAATTTGTTTAGAAAAACCTTTTCGTTGCCAGGTGACAAGGCAAAACATATCACATATGCTTAACAACCAGCTTGTACATATTTTGTCTTTCCAAGGTTTCTAGGGCTGGTCAGGCACAATGATGCATTACAGCTGAAGGAGCTTCCAGCAGGGACAAATGTTTGTCTCTTTCCAAAAGAATTTTCCTAATCCTTAAGAAAAACAACTCAATATTTCTCATTGTTTAATGATTGAATAAGGATTAATTCTGCTCAAAATTCATCGTATTACGAGTCATAACTTATATATTGTGTTTGCTGAGGATGCATACTACTGGTTTTCTGGCACATCGTATTTGTTAGCATTTCGTGGTATAGCACAAGCAGTAGTTCAGCTAATACATACAAATTTCTTACAATAGCCTGACATCCTATCCCTGTTCTACTGTCAGACAACAAACGCGAGCAGTGTAAAAACCTATGGATGACTAAGGATCAATGATAATAATGTGTTCAAACTTATATCCTACTACTTACAAAAGCTACTCTTGCCATAGTCCGAGCACCTTAGGATCTCTGATGTTTCCATTTCATCAGCACTTCATTCCACTGATGAACATTTTCATTTCAGAGGAACTGAATAATTAGTTAAGGTTGTAGAGGAAACCAGAGACAGAGCAGAAAAAAACCCAACCATCTTGCACTCAAATTCCCCTGAAATTGGCCATTGTCACCAGAGACCCATCCTTCCCATTGCAAAACTCAGCCTTTGCTGGGAACATTTACACGTATCCCATGGCCTGTAGTTGGAGTTAATGGACTTCACACATGTGAAATTAATTGTGGGGATAATTCTGAAACAATTACCTTTTCTTGGAATCCCCGTCAACAACTATTCTAATAAATCATGATGCTGCTCACATTAATAATGATCATTAGTAATTAAATGCATCTGTATACTCAACCTTTTTGCTCACTTAAAGTAAAAAATATTAAAAAGGCAGAGATGAGTTTGGTGTCCACATTCCCACGTGCCTAACACACAGTATGGACACAGAGAACCTGCCTGTTCTGCACTCTGTTCTAGCTGCAATTATAAACTGTTTGTGCCATTAAGAAAACTTGAATCCCAATGCCAATCTCTCTCAGAAAAAGCATCTCATGTTCATGCCCACATACTCCAAGAATTCCGAGGTTTTTTTCTCTCTCTCTCTCTTTTTTTACAGACCAATTTTTAGTGTCCCTCAAAGCATGACTCATGAGATTAAAACGTTTTTTCTCTAATTACACTTGTCAGTAGAAAGCAATAAATCAGTTTTCAAATAGTATCACTGATTCATTTAGAACAACGGGCTGTTATTTCTCTGTGGCATGGAGGGGCTGCCCTCTTGTCTTCCACACACCCAGGTGAGCATTGCCTTTTATACAGGTTGGGTTTGGTACCAGAAATTCTTTTTCTCTCCACACCAATATTTATAATCTGCCACCACTTTCCTCCAACCTACTGCACCTATTCCCACCTACCCTGGGGAAAAAACAAGCACACACAGAAAGCTCAACGCTAAAAAACTTTTCTTTTCTCTCTATTGGAGAGTATAACTCCTTGAATTAGATACCCGGTAAGAACACTCATGCCTGCAAATTCCAGTTTGCTCTCCCTGCCAGTAAACCATGCACGCCAGCAAACCGATTTCCTAGAATCCTCATCAAAAAACAACAACAAAGGGCTGTAATGATGGTCAAATCAAATTTATTTAAAAGGGAAAGAGAGACCATACACAAAACCTTTCTGCATTACTGTTCAGATGTTCTGTGTCTCTACCTGCAGCCATTAATATTCACTGGCCCTCTAACGCCTTAAAAAATTTAGGTTTTTTTATTTTTTGTTTTACTTCCTATGCCATTTCATTGTAGATTATACCCTGTTGCAGTACAAGGCATCCATTTACACAGTGTAAACTTACACTGTGAGATATGATCCCGGATGAGGTATTGCCTCAAACAGAAAATGAAAAATATTCCATGCATTTTAAACATGAATCAAAGATCATAAGTTACACAAATGCGTAATACATTTCTGCTAGTCTCTGGCAGGAAAGAAAAACAAAACTGGCAGCTATAGCAATTGTATAATGGCAATTATTGAGGGAAATAATTACAGAAAAACCTGTTCAAATTATATATGGGATGGAATGACTCAAAGCACGAATTTAAAGGGATAGCCAATACTTCAGCAAACCTCACTGTGAGACACCGGGCAGCAAAATCAAACAAATGTATTTGCTGAAGTCTTTCTACCCTCTGAAGTTTGCGAAACTGGACTAAGAGCAAGTGTTCCCGCTTGGTGCCGGGGGCCCAGCTGCAGTGACTGCAGGGCAGGCAGTGAAAAGCCCTTTTTCCTAGATCCCTGTGCACGTTAGCTGCACGGGCTGCTTTATCAGGGAGGCTCCCAGCGGCATCAGGCCACAAGTACTCCTACACACAGGAAAGAAGGAAGCCCTAGCACAATTTTATCGTAAAAATCAATCCTCCCTCAGCTGCCGGTGGGTTTAGAAATTAAAAACATTAGAGGTGAGAAACGGAGCGAGATGTGACAGAGCCAGGTAGCTCCGCAGCACGGAGGCCCAGCCTGAATGGTCACCTGCATCTCCAACACCATTGCTGTCCGTACCCAAAGCTAAAACTTCTTGTTCAAGAGGTTTTCATCTGCAGTTCTGACTACTGTGACTGCCCTCATCCCATCACCCTGACGCCTGCGTCACTCTGGTTGAAACACGCAGTCACTGAAATTATCAGCCTTGATGGTTGTCAGGGAAGTAGTCGAGGAAGGCTCACCACGTCTTCCCTTTTTTGCTGAATCTCCTTCTGGCTTTCCCACATTACACTCAAGCTTCTTGTCCTTCCTTCTGGTCCAGATCTTGCTTCTCAAACACCTCTCCCTATTTTGAAAACTTCTGCTTCTGTCATGTCCCCTCCCTCCTTGCACCCAGTTTGCAAACCTCTGTCTGCACTTCCAACACCTGGACACCTCGGCCAAAGCCCTTCTCAAGACAACAGGTTTTTTCATTATGTATACGCGAAAAAATGCAAAGGTCTTTAATTTATCTCTATTAGCTACAAACATTTCCCCAGTTATTCCTTCTAACACGTTATGTTGTCTTAAATTTGTGTTGCTATTTTGTTTCTTATTTGAAATTGGTGTGACAGCTGAGGACAAGGGTCACAGGCTTTTACATGTACTGTAAGTACACATTTGATTCCTGCAAGTTGAAACAATAAATGTTATGAAATAAAAATATTATCGATTTCCTAGGATAACAATTTAGCAACAAGAAAAAGAGAGTAAGACAGTAAAATATTATGTTGGCTTCTCTTAAAAGTTTCTCTCTTTGCACAGGCTACTCATCCAGGCAAAGCATCACATGTCCTGCATTAATAATAACTTTTCAAAGTTTGTAGTCTAAGAGCTTTGGAAAATCAGCTACTAACAAAGCTTTATCTTCCAACGCATCACCAGTTCATCAGAGCTTTCTGTGTACATGACACAGAGCTTCAAGAAAGACTTTAGACAACCTGGGCTTTTCATGAAATACCTAAAGCATCACTTTTCAAAGACATCAGCAAAGAGCAGACTATCGTGTGTTGCTGAGTCCATCTACATGATAAAAAACCAGATCCCAACATCAGTCAAGGTCCTACCACTGGATTCTCATTTGCATCTGTACTAACTTTGTCCCAAAGAGAGGAAAAATGACAAGGCAAAATTAATTTTTTTCACATTGTCTTAGAGTTGCACAATACAAAATGAAATATCTGGCCTTTGAGTAACCGATGCCACAGTTACATCGGTAAGTTGAACAACTTGCATCAACTTAATTTCTAGTGAATTTACTACTGAAAAGCTGATGTCACGTTACTATTTTATTCTCCTTGCAGTCATCAAACATAAAATCTGTTTCCCAAGTGTTTCTCTTTCATTTTTCAGGGACACAAAATAGAAACAATGTGCTCAAGGGGTCAGGAAATATTGCAGAGAGAGGACTGGACCATCAGCTCGGATCCAAGAGATGCTCTTTTGTCAGATGTTACTATTCGCCTTTGACCTACTCTTCAGGGACCACTTCATTGCATGGATTGAATTTTAGATCTGGTATCACGTTCACAGTTGTGAACACTGTACAAAACTTACTCCCTAAAATTCTGATTGCCAGTGAAAATGCAGTAAGAAAGCTGACAAAGGCTCCAGGATACAAGTGAAAATGGCAAAAGACAGAAAAAGACTGTTCTGCTGACGAGCAAATTATAGACAGTGCAACTTACTCAACTTGTCGTATCGAAAAAGTCACTTCTTCTGAAAAGAAGGAAGTTTAACAAGGTTCATATAGGCTTGTGGTTCTAAAGTCCAGCCCAGCTCAGAAAACATGACAAATATTTTTGTGCAGAGGGAAAAGTAGCGAGAGGTTCATAGGATTTACAGTTAATACTACCATTTCTTTCAGTATTCAGATATTGTATTTATTTCTTCAATGCACATAATCAGCTCACCGTGTTCTTTGTAATTAAATTAGCTTCCACTATACAGTCCTTCAGTGTTACAGTATTCTAGGAAACACAGTGCCATAAAACCAAAAGCCCACTACGGACTCAGACAGTTAGATAGTTGCCCAAAATTTAAATTAGGATGGTACTTGAAGGAAAGTAATAATGCATATATTTTTAATTTTAAGTATTATGTGTCCCCCAGTGTTGTTTTCTTTAATGGTTTTACCCTCTGAGCACCTCTATGAGATAGGGAGATGCTATTATCCCTAATTTAGGGATACAGACCTGAAACAGAGAGTGCAGTTGATTTGCTCAAGGTGACATGTGGAGCCAATGACAACCTGGGCATCTGGGAACAGATAGCCCACATCTTGCTCAAGTATCCTACCCCCGGGACTAGCTGTCCTTGTCGCAAATGAGTCTCCCCCAGAAACACTGTAGGGGATCCTTTCTAATGACATTGGGAAAAATCAGGGAAGACATTTGTATTCTTATGGAATAAAATATAAATCAAACCCCTGCACGCAGGGTAGGGGAAGGTGGGAGAAAAGCAGCCCCTTGGAAGACAGGGTAAGTTTAGACAAGATCCAGGCATCTTGGCTTTACACTACTTCAGCCATATACTCCTCCCATATACCCACGGCTGTGTAAGGAGGACCGAAGCCTTCAGATAGATATCCATGCAGGACATCCACAGCACCAGCCAGAGAAGTACTTCAGTCTCCATTTTCCACTTGTTTCCTCAAGACATCAGGTTAGAAGGATGGGTTTGATCCCTGCAACCCATATTAAGCACTCTGGAAGGAAGGTCTACCATTAAATTGGCGCACCATGCCTTTTCCTGTACCGACGTTTGGCTGACTCGCAGAGGGTCAGTGCCCATCCTCACCTTCCCTCTCTGCACAGCCTCTTCCCAGCCACGCTCTTCTTCATCCTGATTTTGCTAGTTATTTCAGAAAATAGTTTAACTTCTCACCCCATTTCCCTTCTCATGTCTTTCTCTCACTGCATAACACAAACGTAATTCCTGCACGATTTATCTATCTTATTTATTTCCCTATTTTCTTTATTACTAGTTGCATCTTGGTAGAAACTCCAAGACCAAAATGAAAAGAGTCGTCTTATTGTGGTACAATAAAAAAAATTAACTAAACAGATAATACAAAGCTTGAGAAAGAAAGGAGAGACAAAATAAATAAGAAAGCCGGGTGGGTGATATGAAGGAGATCACACAGGATCATACTATCAGAGACAGATGAATAAACTGCTGTGCCCCAACCATCCAGGTCCCTCTTTCTAGCTGTAATCCCTTGGTGACAACTTTTTATCTGCCTATAAGGTGTCACAAAGGGAACAGGAATAGCGGAGATCCTTGCTAGAAGTCATTTGGTCCCAGTCACACAATACTGGATGCTATGAGACTGTCAGGGAAGATGAAAATAAGCAGCAACATCCACAAAATCCAGAGGAAAGAATCTTGATTCCCCCCCACTTGGCATTTTGCTGAGTTGCGTGGAAGCTGGTCCTGACACTGCAGATCTGAGTAGGTTAAAAGATGGGAATCAGACAGAGTTCAACAAAAGACTGAACATTGTAATAGCAGCAGTTTGGGGGTTATTCACTTGTATTTTGTATGACACATACTGTGGACACATATTTTGCTTTCCAGCGCACCGAAGTTGTATGCAATCTTTATTGACAACTGCATTATAAAAGCTGCCACAATTCAGCCTGACAGACAGCTTTTGCACAGTGGGAAGATGTGGCAAGTGGTTTGGGTTTTTGCCTTACAGGAAATTGCTGAGGTTTCCAAGACCGGAAGACAAGGCAACTATTTTTATTTCACTTTTATTGAAAAAGGTGAATTATATATTTGGGAAGAGGAAGCTCTCATTCCAAGAAGGCAAATCATTAATTTCTATATCCCAAGCCAAGAACTCTCACACTGTGGGTTGCAAGGTCACCGATGAAGCTGTTAGCAATGTTGCTATTCTCGTCACCTTTGTTAGGTTTAACACCTTCTGCAAAGCACAATCAACTTTTAAGGCACAATATAAAACTTTAATAGCGCTCGTAATTAGTGCCAACAGTGGTAGCTTCTGTTATGTCTACAAGGGCCTTAGTTAGGGACCATAAATTCCATTTCACTTGGGTCAACCATCTATCAGGTGATAACTACTGTTCCCTGCTACCCACCTGGACTGGCTGCAGAAGGAAGCTGCAGTTGCCGTTGAGCACTGTTTATTCTCACAACGTATCACAATAGACATGTTTGTTGGGATATTTGGCAGCAGGCTTTGACTTACTATCATGGACTTTGCATGAATGCCGTTGTGCGTATTTTATTATCACGTCGTGAAATGTATATTGAGCTAGGTTGCTTGGATAAACTTTGAAAAAAAAAAAAAAGACACTAGCATAGCAGTGAACGGGATTTACAACTCATGCTTCTGACCAACTTTACTGCGCAAAAACTGTTTATTAGCACAAGTTTTCCCTTTGTATGTTGTGTTTACTTGTTTCCCAGCAGGGTCTGCTGATGTTAATGGACTCACAGCAGTACATTCTGCTTCTGTTATTACAGGTCTAATTCAGTCATTAACATTTCATTAATGGACTGGCCTCCTAGCTGTTTGCATGGCTGTCTAGATATTGATGAGCTTTCTAGTATAGAAAACTGGTATTTAAGGCAGACTCTTAAAGGTTTATTAAAATGCTAGTGAATCTTCATAGCTTTCTGTCATTTATTTTAGAAGATAAAAGCCAAACCCTTGAAGAAATTTGCATTGCCAAAGTTGTCAGCACCTGAACAGAAAATAAGTTCCATGCACAAATCCTAAGGAGAGGAAAAAGCGATACCGCAGTTACATCACCTGGATACGAGAGTCTTCAGTTCCTGCCTTAAAACCAATGCAGCTCAGCACTGCCAAGTCCGCTGTGCTCTACCTCGGAAGGAATTGCACTTCGGTGGGACACAAATTGATTCCTTTTTCCACCTCACACGGGTGTTCTGCAGCTTCTCTAGCTCACATTTTCAGACTCTGACCTGGAGTTTGTAAGCCTTCCCACAACCTACTCCCGTCGGGAACAGCCTTACTAGTACCAGTGGAATTAGTCAAACTAAGAGACTGCTCAGAATAGCAAGGCAGTAGTTTTGGGGACCTTTGACATTATCGCTAAAGAGGAAGATTTGTCACAATTTTTAGAGTTCAGTAATTTTCTAGCTTTATCTGTGTAGTGGAATCTAGTTATAAAACAATCTAGGTAATATCTGTACCCCAGTGGAAGGTAAGTGTCCTTATGAAATTGCTCGATGGAGTTATGAGGTGCTTCCTTTTACCGCATCTCTGCTTCTTCCCCATTAAAAGGAACGTGTATTTGCAGGCACCACAGAGAGTTGAAATATACTGCATCGTATCATATGAGTGCCTAATGCAAGTACTTTGTGAAAATTACTAATTTGATATCATAATTATGCTTGTAATATAAAATTATTAAGCACTGTCATATTGCACAGTAAATGGAACTTATATTGATGTAATAAAATGTATTTCAATTCCATTACAATAACTTTACCATATTCTTTAATGGTACACACAGTTAACAAAAATAAGATACAGACAGAAAAAGCATGGTTGATGGGTACCCTATACTACAATATTAGGTCGCAATAGATATAATTTGTGAGCTTCCTTATGTGCTTTTTTACATTTACAAACATCTGCAACTTATATTTGTGTTTTGTTAGAGAATGAGATGTTAAAAAGTAGAGGTAGGATTAGAGGCTAGTAAACAAAATCCCTAGTGTAAGTTCCCTTAATAAATTCAGCATTATACGTGCCTTTGACTTCTGCTTTATAAATGGAGCTATAAATATTATTGATCCTAAAATCATTTTTCTTTTTTTAGGATCTCACTAGCTTAGTCAGTCAGGACTATGCCAGGATGACATGAAAATAGATCTCTTATTACGAAACCTGAAGCTTATTAGCTTGATAAATGTAGCTATGTTTGAGAAATCAGAGGACAGGGGATGCAAAGAGAAAGGAGGGACACTGTATTTTAATACAAATATGTTCAAGTGTTTTTCTCCTCTGTAGAACCGTCACAGCTGAACTACTTATTTAACAGACAAAAAAAAAAGGAAAAAGAAAAAAAGAAAAAAAACCAAAAAGAATTATGAGAAAGGATGCCAAATCCTCATCTAAACATTTTCATCTAGGTTTCTTTTGTCTGTCAGGGTAAATAAAACGAAGAAACAAACCACAACTAGAAGGGGGGGGGGGGGGGGGAACAGTCAGCTAAAATGTCATGACTTGCTTCTCTGCAGGTGTCAACTTGACTTCACTGAAATGGCACACAACTTTGATTTTCTCATCAGGAAAAAATGTTTATTCCCTCTACCAGACCTAACAGATAAGAACGTACAGTGTGTAACATTACATATTTTGATATTGTGGATTTCTCTGTATAACTATTCCTGAGACACATGCTAAAAATATTTTGTGTGCTTTGCCTTGAATTGTTGTCATGAATTATTAAATTGAGCTGTTACTTTTTCATTAAACTGGCAGTCTTAATAATTTAAACACTGGTCTTTAAGAGACTTACTGTATATTGATGATCTTCACAGGAAGAAAGAGAACCTCCCAATTATTTTATATCTGTCTTGATATTTTTTTGTTTTCTTAAATGCATTGCATGACATATCATGCATTACTATACGCCTATATTATTTTAGCATGCCAGACAGCATTTCTCTGCATTCGATTTGTCATTGAGAATTTAGCGCACTTTTATTCCTGTAGCCAGTATTTCCAGTTATGGGAAACTCATACTTTCTGAATGTTCAAGTGTACCTCACGGGTAAAGGTTCAATTTGCTCTAGGAAATGAGGTAGGAAATAACATTCAAGGTTGTTATGTGTGTGTGTGGAAATTTACAGTGGACCACTGGTCCATTTGGATGGCAACCTTCTTGCACCTGAGCAATATCTGATGCTCCAAAGGAAAACCAAAAGCTAAGAGACATGTGAAAGAGTTCAGAAGTTACAGCAGCCTTTCTTCTCAACTAATTTGAGAAAAAAAAAAAAAAAAAAAGTACTTGCTCTGTGATGCCAATGGCTGAAAATGAAGTTTTCGGAAAGTTTGTGGGCAATCACTGAGCTTTGTTAATCACTTAAACTTTAATATTGATTAAGTTGTGTTGGGTCTTATATAGGAGTGATTGAGGACCATTTCATTCCCTTCAGGCATGTGCCTCAAGGATGGATATTGGTATAATGGTCAGCAACATTGGAAGCAATTGCTTTACCATCTCATTACTGTTTTGATTTAGCAGCTACATCTCCTGTACACCCCTGAAGACCAGAAAGTGGTTACAGAATTTTTAATGAAAGAAAAAAATTATATTTAATTACTATTACAACTTTTTTGGAAGGGGATGATTCTGGTTTTTGCCTCCTCATGTGCTGGACAATCCTGTGAAACCACTAAGTAAGCTTCAATCTTTGAAAGCAATTTTGCACAATTTTCTGTAAAGAGACTATATGGATTTCATGATCACATGCCCTCCAAGTTTACACCCATCCCCACAGAGCATATCCCACAGTACTCCTAAATGTATCTGCCCCAGATTTTGACACTAACTTTTTCCATTACCTGTGGAAAGTCACTTACACCCTTTGCATTTCTGCTCAACTGTGAAATGGGAATGAGAGAAGTTTTCATCTTTGTAAGCAACAGTACTTCCTTAGGTGGAATATATTAAACTGAAAAGCACAAAACTGATTTTAAAAATTCAGGTCCTTTTGATATCAACAGTTAAAACAGCTTTAAAGCTGGAAGCTAACACAAAAACTTAGTAATTACTCATCCAAATTCAAAACATTGCAAATCTAGCAGTGACAAAGCCACAGGGTAATACCCACCACCTCCTAACCAGGAAACTCAGCCTTAGTTACCAAAATTATGATTCTATGATTCTATGAAATGACAGCATTCACCACAGGGCTTTAATGACCATTTTTAGCATATTTTGGTATGAAAACCAGTACAATTCACACAATGTCATCTTCACTCAAACAGTTCCAGGTGACTCGCAGAAAGTATTGCTTTAGACTTTCCACTCTTTTGGCTTCATCTCTAGAGGAAATACAAACTTGCTTGAAAATTAACATGTTTCTAACCAATTAAGGGTTCAGTCTATTCCTCATCCACAAAATGGTGACCACCTTCGTTAGCTTACAAGAAGCATAAGTAGATATTCAGATTTCAGGAATCTTTAGGTCAGTAGGATGAAACTTAAAAAAAAAACTAAAACAAACAATACTATTAAAAGTTCAGAGAACAATTCAACAGATAAGGTTTTTGGTTTTGAAAGTGTAATTCAGCAAAAGAATATTACTAGATTTTTTTTTAAGAAATAACTTTCCTGCCAAACAATACAATCTGTGAATTGCAGAATAAGAAAAGAGTCTAAAATGTTGAAATGCTTTATGAACATAAGAATAATATATTGGGTCTAATGAGAAAACAATAAATTAATAATCTCTGAAATCTAATCCCAGGACAGACATCATTTGCATTGGTGGTTTAAAGAGTCCCTTAACCTCACTCAATTACACCACAAACCAACAAAGCAAGAACTGTTTCAAATACCACCCCAAAAACCCAGAACAAACTCTCAACTCTCACAGTATTCCTGTGGCAGAGCTAGAGACAATAAAAATCAGAAATTTTGGGAGTCAGTCGATGTTTATGATCCATGGTGATGTGTTATTTAAGTAACACCGGTGCTCATTTTACACAGCACAACTGTAGCAAGATTACAAAATATTAACTACAAACATCACATAAAGTATGAATAATCTTCATTGCTACAAATTTTTAAAATGCATCATATTTCTTTCCCACATATGTCCTTGTAGCCTCATAAAACAAACTGTTTCATTAGATGATTATGGGTTCGTGTATATATATCACAAAATGTTAGCTACTGCAAAAAGTAAGAAAATAGATTTTGACATCGGAGAATTATTTTTCTGCTCTCCTGTGCCTTTGGATCTAAAGGCAGAGCTACTCGGCTGTTTAATCTGGCCTGAGTCCACGACTGCATACCATGGTGAGAGATGCCAAGAACAGTGATGCCACATGAAAAAAAGTTATCTTCTACAAACTCAAAATGATCACAGGGCAATTTGTATTTTAACTGATATAAAGAACAATCTTGTTTAGTTTTCTTGTCTGGTCAGGAGTGATTTTTGTTTGGGCAACTGAGTTCCATTCTTATTAACAAGATGTATGAGATGCTGCGATTGCTACACAGTATTTGACAACCTTTCCATACCATGTCCACCAAAATGCATGGCCCTACCTTCCCTGCGCACGTCTTTCAGTCCTTAACTACGCTAGAGAGTCACAGACTGCAGCGAACAGACATTAAATATGTTTTTTTTCCTTATGCAGACAAACTCTTAAGTGCTGAAATCTAAACTTACGTGAAAAAGAAACACTGTCTAGTTTGCACTTTATTTTTATTTTGCACAGGGAGGGTGGTGAAGCACTGGAAGGGGTTGCCCAGAGAGGCGGTGGAGGCCCCATCCCTGGCACCATCCCAGGCCAGGCTGGACGGGGCTCTGAGCACCCTGGGCTGGTTAAAGCTGTCCCTGGTACTGCAGGGGCTGGGCTGGGTGGGCTCTGAAGGGCCCTGCCCACCCAAACCATTCCACGGTTCTGTGATTTCAGATGCACTGTATATATAAAATGGTAGAAGAGCAGTTACAACAGCAGATTTTTATAGAATATCATGCAATTGTATATTTATTTGTAATATAGAAAAAAGCCAAGTTTTCATTCTCATTCTAAGATAAAATTACTCCCTACCTGAATACCCAGAGTCACAGCTCCCACTGCTCTGGTTGGGAGAAGAGAATAAAAATTTTTGGAGGGCACCATGGATGTCTCAGTAGTCATGCAAATCAGTTTTTCATTATTAAACTTGTTAACATACTGTTAGCAGGTATTTCTCTTTTGGAGTACACAAAAGAAGCGTTTAATCACATCCCTGATCACTTATTACTGCCTTCTGATGATTCCTGTCTCACAATACACGCCCAAGCATCCCAGATACCCCAGTTAAACAGTTATTTCATGATTATTTGCCCCTTGTGAATCCAAACATTTCCAGACTCGTTTTCTCTCTGTAGCTGAGGGTCCATACTGACAAACTGCCAAACTCCCTTATTTAAATGTCAATAACTGCTTTGTAAGTAAAGTAAAAATTATTCTTTTTATTTCCATTTGAAAGCACTCTCTCCTACTTGTTCAACTTACACTTTATGTTCTGTATATGGAGACCTCAGTAATTATTAGAAGTCAGATAATTACACTCTGCAATGACTTTTCAATATTTTTCAAGCTCTAGAGTCTTACTGGATATCAAAATTATTCATTGAAACCAGGTAAGATCCTGCAATTGCAATCAATTATCATAGGGGAAGAAGTTCCACTCGCTAACGTTGTTACTGTTTTATTTTTGGTGTTCAATAGCAGGTGCTTTGAAAACTATTTCTTGTGAACAAAATGACAGAGCGAGTCAGTAGGGTGAAAAGTAACGCTTCACCAAATGAAGTGTTCATGTTATTGAAATATAACACTGGGATATGTTTGAGCTTTCAACAGGTACATCAGATAATCTGTTCAGTGGTCATATGAAAATTTAGAGTACTAAAGATAGGATACACAATTGCTGTGGGAGTTGGAAATTAGAATTAAGGAGTTTTCCCTATGATGTATGAAAGTAGCTTATCAATAATTTTACACTAACTCCTCAAGAAGAGTAATGAGTCCAGCAAAGGAAGGATTTTCATTATATCATAGAATTTGATCAACATTCAGATAAGACAGGAAAAAGAGAACAAAAGCTAGGATATGATATTTACACTCATTACTATCACCTGATATCTTGCAAAAAAACCCCCAATCCTAATCACATGGAAGCAAACAACCAAAAAGCATTTAAGAATAACATAAAGGATTTATATCTCACCTGCATATCTAGCCACTTTTTCACCTGCAAATGTTTCCATTTCGGTGTAATTCTGAATTTGGTAGAAATATTTGAATTGTTTGTAGCAAGCAATATAACCTTTTCATCATATGGAGACACTGAAGTACCCCCTGATACATTAGGAACACCCTACAAGCAAATACTCTGACTTTTATTCTCTGACATACCCTTGATGAAAATGAGCTTTAAGAGCCTGGCTCTGGGCACTCCCATTTCCTGCCACTGGAGGGTTTAAATAGATGACAGGATGGGGCACACCTGTCACATCAGATGAACGTGGGCTACTTGGTACCCACGTCTCCTTGCCCAATGAAAGATGATTCTTGCATGACACAAAACTACAAGTTTAAACAAAAATAACGCGTCATGAGATTATTTTATAAGCAGTATATGCATGGATAGCGTCTAACAAACTAGTTTCTGCAACAAGGTCTACGTATAGAATAAGCAGGTACTTCATGATGCTGCAGGCGTTATGGGTTCTCAGTTCCCACCTTATAACTACTGGTCAGATCTTCCAGCTCTCAAAGTCAATGCAATCATTTTCATTTGTGCAAAGTGGACACAAGCGTAAGTGTCCTGGCATGGTGTCATTCTGTAACGCTTTGGGTGGGTGTGAACCATGGGAAAGATGTAAGGCTGTAGAACAGTGGAGTTATTAGAAAAAGTTATAGCAGCACATCGGAATTGTCCATTTTATTGTCATAAAAATACTTGCAATAAGAAAAAAAACAATCAGAAGAAAAATAAAAAGGAGTATTATCATTTAGTGGGTAAGTATATACAACCTTCTCGAGACAATAAAATAAAAAAAGCAACTAAAATGGAAGGGAATTACTGGTTGTTTAGTGTGTGTTGAAGCTATTACAGCATTGAATGGTTTTCCTAGTGAAATGGTGGAAACCTTGACACTCGGAGGGTCAAGTAAAATGAGATTCAAGAAGACATTGGAAATATAAAATGAACATCAGAAGACATCAGACCAGATAACCCTCCAGTCTGCGCCACCGTGTTTTACAAGCACGCGTTCCACTAGTGCTTTCTTCTGAGCCTGCACTGCTGCCAGTCCCCACGGTCACGCCTGCACTGGGCATCACAGACCCCATTCCTCTCTGGAAGGACGTGGGAACCACTCGGCCAAGTGCTATAAAGGGAACGCCACCACCTCTTGATGTGAGAGCGCCGGGAGTCATGTGAGGAGCAAACACCAGCGAGCGAACGCAGCTGTTCCAGGCATTGCACAGCTTTGCATCCCTGAACACTTCAAGGCCTCCAGAAAGACACTCTGGGAGGTTGCAGATCACCGCGCAGGTGGTGAGGGACCTCTTTTAGCACTTTAAAATGTTTTCTGAGCCTCGGGGCTGCGTATTACAATCAGGTTTCACTTGCTAGCACATTACCTCTTTCCTTTGTACAGAACCCGCCTTGCAGGTTCACTTCCCCTTTCTTCAAGGTTCAAGGCAAATGCACAAGACATTCCCACAGCCATGGGAACTGTGCTCAGTTTTGCAAAGCTTTTCTGTACTGTTTTAATGAAAACTCACTATGGTTCTAATGGAAGGAAAATACCTTAAACAGACCTTTAACAAGAAATATAGAAGGGGGGGAAAAGCCCCACTACGTGTGATGTTTGCCCAGTATTAGTGAAACAAAAGACCGCAGCATACAAGTTTAAATACCAGATAACTCTGTCACTGTAAGATTACTAGGAAGAGTTAAAATTCACGTCTTCTGCCTAGAAAAAGTATTACAGGAATATATTCTGGACTTTGCACAGTTAATTTTTTTTAGAAATTAGATATATCATAAGATTTATTGAGATGCTTCATGTTTAATAAAATACTCATAACAGCCTGTGATATTTCACAGGATAAATAACAGGATTGTTAACTGTATTTGTATAGCAGGTCTAAGAATAATAAATGGTTCATTCAATAACAAACTGACAACAAGTTATTTCAGGTTATAAAAATGCGTGCGATAAGAGTCAAAATGACAAAACTCAAAGGATCAGAAGCTCTAGGGCAGACAACATTTGAGTCCAAACCCGGGTTACCCCAACCCGAGCACCATTTAAACTCTGAAACCACTTGAAATAAGGAGATGGAAATTTCCACATAAAGTATCTTCCAAGCCAAATCCACAACAGGACAGTGGAGGCAACCGTTCTTTTATTACCTACACAGCCAAAGACATCTCAGTCTTCTCATGTTATTCAAATCTAATGAAAGATTAATATCCTTTTAGAATAAAATAATGTAAAAGTATCTGAAGATAAACACATAACAATTATTCATCCTGGCTATGCCCCTCAAAGAACACATGAACAGAGAAAGTTCAATACTTTTTAAAAAGTACATTCTTTTGAAAATATTAACAAGTGAAGACTCTCTGAATATATTTGACTTCCAAACAAATTGCTTGCTTTTTTGGAAATGCTGAGAAGGCAGACACTCTCAGTGAGGTCAATGAGACTTACTGATTGCACAGTGTTACGGAAAATTAGGCTACTTATTTGGGAACTAAATATGGATTTTAAGAGTTTTCAATGTAGTCACAGTTTTGAGCATTTTGGAGCTGGCCTACATTTTTTAAAGAAAAGTTTGAGACATTGAGCAACAGCTTTTCAGAAGAACAAAATATTTATGATGTCCTTCGTAGCAATTAAAGGCAATTCACATAATCTGAAAAAGATTATTTGGGTGGGGGGTTGGAGGTTGGCTACACTTCCATTTTTCCTGTAACAAAATATCATTTTGCAATCTACTCAACAGACTTAGAGTGCCCCCAATTCTTGTCAACTTTGAGGTATGTAGAGGACAAGAAGTGAGTCCCCAGGATTGTATTTGCCACCAGTATTTGCCTCTCACCTGTATGTCAGGATAAAACCCGAGACAGCTTAAAGAAAGGGATGTAAATAAACACTTTCTGTGTTTTAGTATAATTATTAAAATTTAAAACCCACTCTCTCCAAAAGTCATTCTCATGTACTTTATCAGGGGCAGTTTATTTCTGATGTTTGTCTATCCAAGGCTCAGCAGGAAGCTGAGCTGCTGATATTGTTTAGGTCTTCAATGTTCACAATAATAATAATGTAAACTGACCAAATAATGACAACTTTCCCCCTCTAAAAAAAAAAAAAAAATTTACAACCCCACATAGCTAGCCATTTTAAACTAAAATAACTGCTATTGCTATCAATTTAAGTAATCACTTTCCCAGCTGACAGATGCAAAGCTGTCCGTTCAGATAATGACTTTTCCAGCTGACGAGAGTCAGGGAACAGGAAGTATATGTGGGGATAAGTGTTTGGGAATTAGAGGACAGCCAAAGTTTGCAGCTACCTGTATTATCTGACTGAGGTTAGTTTTCTTCTACTGGCACATTTTTACCTGAAATCAGCATAAATAAACATTTAAAAATACGTTTAGTGCAGCAATATACTTTTGTACAGTACTAGGCAATTTTAAAAGTCTTTTATTTTCTGTTTGGGAGCAAATCAGTCCATCAGGCAGTAGCTGCAGTTTTCAACAGTGCTGTTACCGGGCAAGGAGAAATGGTACATGCTGTATTGTTTCTGTCTGCATTTAAGCCAAACCCGCTCCCTGATTTTCAGCAGTGCTGGAAATGCAGTGCCTCCTGGCTATGAAAAAACCCATCTTTTTAGAAACATGGCCCGAGTAGAGAACTGGCAAAATATGTGCTATATTCCTATGATTCACTGTCCTATGAAGTATTAAGGAGGTTACTACCAGTTTGCAAAAGGAGGATCTCAAGACTTACCCAAGACTTGGGACATTTTTGTGCACCCTAGTTCCCCACTACCTTTGGATGCGGCTCAAAAGATGCAAATAACAAAGCAGTTCCTAAATTATGCCTCTGCACAGCTCTTTGAGGGTATGTAGAGTTACCTTTTCAAAACGGATGACGTTCCTCATCTGGACATGCCAAAGAGGACACGCCATGCTTCCTTGTCTGTATTAGAAAGCAGTGTATTTAATCCTGCGCAAAGCGGGGAAGAAGAGGCCACATGTTAGCTCTCCCTGGAGCTGTCAGGAGCATAAAGCTGAAAATCTGATGGCAGTTTCATGACCCAGCCTTTTCCTGTAGACCAACCTGTCAGACGGCAACTGCTAAGTTGCCCTAAAATAACAGAATCTCCATTATGCGCTAAAGTAGCTCTGTTGGGCTGATCGTCATAAAAAGTTATAACCCAACATCACACTTTAGCATTTACCAGGAAAGGAAAGGCTGAGAAACTTCAGCTACAAGTCTGTAAAAGTATCAACATAAGCCAGCATATATGACTGTCAAGCTGATATGAAATGAAATATTTCTATTCATGATGACAGATTGAAATTTTTATTAGGTTTGACCAAACTGGAAACAAAATATCGTGGGGGCTTTTATCTTGCGCTCCCTATCCTGCAATATTAATATTATAAAACAAAAAATCAATTTTGCAAAAAAAACAAAGAAATAAAAAAATAAGATTCTTGAGAAGCTGTATCAGTAGTCTTCATGTCAATGATACCCAAAAACTGCAAGAAAAATCATGTTTTTCAGTTTAACTCCTGCTATAGCCTTATTATGTCTGTCTCTATTTCTTATCTACGTATAAATTTGCTTTTTCAAGTTAAACTTCCTACAGCCATAATAATAAATCGAATATGAAGCTTGAACTTAGCGTCTCTGTTTTTTCTCTTCTGCTTAAAGACACTGGAGGTAAAAAACAACATACGTGAGAAAAGTAACACAATACAGAATACAGAATGAAAATGAGCTAAGGAAAATCATGGTAAGAACTACAGAGAAAGACTGTGAACTCTGATCTCTTAGGAAAAAAAGAATATATATGAAGAAAAAGAAATAGCAGACAAAAGTACAAGCATGTGTGTGTTCATGCTGGACGCTCATCAGTGCGGCTCTGTCACATTTGCACACACAAAAAGCACAGAACATTTTCTTGTGCTTTTCTTTCTTTTGTATTCGTATAGCTTTAGCAAAAGTTCCTCTTAATGGTATGACTTTTTTTATTAATCTAACTGCAAGGAGAAAGGACAAGCGGTTGGGGCAAGATATGGAGGTTCATGAATTAAGTAAAGGAATGTAAAAGAGCAATATCCGACTTCCACAGAATCTCTCAAACACTGACAGCCTATTCTCTCATCAAACAACATTTCTTACTGAAGCGTAGGGGAGGTCTCACAGCACAAACTGGTGATAGAACATGCAATCCAAAGCTCCACATATTGTTGTATTTACTTTGAAAAAAATTAAACTTCATTGAAACCTGCTTTGGCCTCACACCCATGGCATCACACACCAGAAACTATTACTTTCCTTTGAAATGTGCCTAGTAAACTTTAAAAGGCTATCCCTCCAAATGCAGAGTACATACAAATACTTAAGGGGTTAATAAACTCTTAACAGTATACCAAAATCACAAGTTTTATACCTCAACTCTGCACAGTTGGAGCTCCTAAGAGAGGCGTAATTGCATTGTAGTAACGTTAAAGTTTGATTTAGGTTTCTCCATCGGCAGAATGAAGTGTGTCTTACTTCTCAGGTGTGAGACTTGGCCGCTCTGCCTTTCGCAATATATTATCCCAACACTGTCAGAAAATGCTCAGCAGCGCCAATTCTTACTAAGCTGGGTGTGTTATAAATCCAGTGTAAGCAGGGGATTTCTTATGCCAACAATGCTTCTCAATCTTTACCTTATTACCACACTTCTTGGCTGCTATGAGATAAAAATCTTTTAAGCTTTTTTACTGCTTGTGTGTGAAATCTCAGATAATGTAGCCAAATGCAGGGAAAGTTCAGCGCTCTTTTACGACTCCATTTTATCAAAAATTTTGATCTACAAAGCCCGAGCGCACAAATTCATCACTGTTGGATGAGGTCAGTGAAACCACACCCATTCCCTTGACAGACCTTCCTTTTCTTTGAGTAGACAACTTTACGTGGGCTACAGAAATATGCCCTGTCAGATGAGAAACACTTGCCCTCAGATTGAATGCGATGCCAAGTAAATCAGGAGTTTTCTGCGCGGCCGACTTCAGCGCCGTGTGTGCTTAAGACACATTATCTGTGAGTTTTGGAGGTGAAGTCCCTCCGTAATGAAATTCAGCTGAGCAGGAACTAGCCTAGAAACACCAGCAGGAATGCCGAGGGCCAATGACAGACAGGTTTGGCACAGAGGGATGCATGAAACAAAATAACCACAGTGAAGATTTCCAGAGAAAAATGTTAATCGTCTTGTAAAAGGGAAAGTGTGTGACAGGAGGAGCGGGGATGAATGGCAAACACATGTCAAGCAGCACACTTTATTTACCTTTCATTAGCATGTCTTCCTAGGAGAAGGTTAAATACTCCAGGAGAGGGATGGGATTTTTCTTATGTTAACTAATCCGGACAAAAGTGAACGGAGATTTGCTTTCTTCAGCATTCATTGATATTAATTGCTTTATTGAACTAGCTGTGGGAACATGGATTTCCCAATGCCAGCATAAAGGATCATTATTTATAAGCTAACTGATCCCACAAATTCTACACTTAGCTCAACATTTCCGTTGGAAACGCTGAAAGAATCTTTTAAAAAATCATTATATTTCATACTTTACACTAAGGCACACCAGCTAAATGATACAGGTTTTCCAGGAATAGAAAAACAAGTTTTTAAGTCTCACATAACAGACTCCAAATCAGCTCTGAAATGCTGCATATTATTACATTTTTCCTCCCTTTATTTTTCATTCTTTCCCTTTTCCCCTGACTTACAGGTGTCCTTAGTTACAGCCATCAGTAAAAACAAAACACATATGTAGACTATAAATCTGTATTTGTGTACTAATTCATAAGAGTAAAATATCTTTAGTTGCTCCTTCCAATTTCCTTTCCCTATTCGATTCATAATTGCACTGCAGTATATTGGGCTTAGGCTTTCAGGAACTCGATTTTGTCCCAGAAGGTTGGTTAAGCAGGAGAGACCTGCAAGTGTGGGTTCTGGCTTCAAGTAAATATATTTAGCAGGAGAGACTCCCAAGCACAATAAAAGCGACTAAATAAACACTGCAACCTTTAATCAAAGCGCTAAGTTGTCACTGTAACCCTTTGGAGATAGATATGGATGACACAGTCCCTCAGAGTTCATGCAAAAATACGCAACAGTCAGTGACATCAAATTATATTTCTTAGTACCAAGGAGTTAATAAATTTCAAGGAGAGATCAAGAATGAATGTTAAGTTCTTTTGTTCTAATATATCCTAACAATGCTTGTGGCTTTGCTACAGCTAAGCTCAACTTTGCTGTTCAAAGATCAGTTTAGGGGCTTTATATGGTGTTTTAAATCACAGCTGAGCTAAACTTGGTATGTAAATTGCAAAGTGATAAATGTTTGTTTTTCTTATATTCCTTCCTCTTTATATCACAGTCAGAATCCTTCACCAGACCCCCAAAAAGTAATCATTTTTGGCATAGTTTAGATGCCAAATATATAAGCTACAAAGGAAGAACTAGGATTTACTTTACAGTTGTAATCATTCAGTCCACACAGAGGAAAAAAAACATTTTTAGCAGCCTGAAAAGAAGCACGGTATCCTTGGAGAAGATACAGGTGATTAGAAAGATCACATTATTGTGCAGACTTAGGTTGAAGCAGATCCACAGCTGGGAAAACAATTCAGCTGGGGCTAGCAAAACTCCAGGACACTGAGCCTGCATTTGAGGATCCTTGGCCAGGTGAGTCACTGCTAGGTTTGCCTTATTAATGCAAAAAGTATTATTAAGAGATAGATACTTGACATAGATATTATTTAAGATTTGTATAGCAAAAGCACCTTGTGGCTGTATTGATAGTCAAAGCCTGGTCATAATAAACCAGGGGTTAAACAGATGCCACTGACTGCTGCTCCAAAGCAGGTCAACAGAAGGAAATTAATAGCATGTGAAGACAAACATGCCCATTCTTAAAATATCTGTTAAGTTTCTAGTTAAGTAATCATTATACAGATGGAATTTCTAAACTTTTCTGGACTAGGGAGACCAAACAAGCACCTCAGAAGATAGGGTTTACCAACATATGACAACCAGGACTTGATATGTTGTGACATGTGACTACCAGGACTTGAGGAATATGAAAGCCATCTCTCCCTGTGAGATGACAAAGCAAAAAAAGAGCTTGGAGGTCTTTAACAGAGAAGAGCATCCCATAACTACAGAGGGAAATACACAGAAGCTAGCAGCAAGCATAAACCACACAGTAGGTATGTTGCCAATAAGCCCAAGTTAGAAAGCCAACCAATCGTCTCTGATCATTACTGGGGAGAGAAGCTATAAAAGAAAATGGATATATTATATTAAAAGGTGGTAAGTCCTAAATAAACTTATAAAAAGCTATAATAAAGAGCAACAGTTTGCTTACCCAATGAGGAAGAAGACAAGATAAGGTATGGTTCTAAAATTTCACAAAAAGTAGATCTCTCATCCTTCTCTTAATACAATACAACAATATTTCTTCTCAGAAATCTAAAATATGAAACAAAATTTCAAGTTTTGTTATCAGGACATTAAATGGTAGACCATTACCGTAAAGGAAAGGAAGCATTTAGGAGCCACCTCTGTGTTATTTCCAAGAAAGCATTTTTTAGTTCTTTCCTGTGTTCCCATAGCTATTCCTTTCTGTAAAGTATTTCAAGGTTTCAGAATCTGTTAAATTGAAGATATAATGAGTGTATGTTGACGATACATGGCTAAGCTTAGTGTTAGTGTTGTATGTACATACGCGTGTGTGCACATACACATTGTAAACTTGGAGAATGACCCATGTCTTAGGTGGAACTGCTCACACTTTGTGTTCAACTAAGTGTTCAAAGGAAGCCTGAAAAAATTCTTTACATCTCTTATTTGAATCGGGCTGGCATGGAAAATCGTGTTCATATTGTACTCATTTGTGGTCTGCTTCTCAGGAATTTTAACAGATGACAATTCAAAGATAAATTTGCTTTAAAAATAAATGATGAAAAATAACTGGCTTCGCAGCTCTTATTTCATAATCTCAAAAGTATGTTCAGATTTATATAATTAAAGTAGAAAATAGAAGTCTAAAAATGAAATCCGGTTTTGCATTAGAGCAGCCAGCATTAATAGGATTCTTCTTTCACTCCCTTTGTTTTCTGCTGCAGTGCCATGCTCCTTACCCAGCTCGGAGAGGTCACCACGCGTGGGGCAAACACGAGGCTCTGACCCACTCGGGCTGCGGTTGATGCCACGGCACAGGAGCTCCAGGCTTGCAGCAGCTCCATCACCCAGGCCACAAACTGGGTGAAGTAACACAGCCCTTCTCAACAGCTGCCAGGAAAGAAAACATGGGACACCAAAGAGGTCTTCCTGATTCAGGGAGGTCCTCTCCTGCACATATCTATCTAAATCATGTCAGGTGAGAAGATATTCAGTGGGAAGCCCATTAAACATATAGGTGGTCACGACTGGGCAGGCACTTTACTGAGCCAAAGCCTACAGTTGGGACACTTTGGACAATTTTTTCCATCTATGCGTGACCTCTAACTGTGGCTTTCAGCATTCAATCCCTTCTTTAATTTAGATGAAGAAATAAGACTTATTTTCTTTCACAGCAATAGTTTGAAAGCTGAGGGTGTTATACTGTAACTCAAAAATAGTATAAACAGCCAAAACAGCTCAAATTTGATCCTGGTGAGTGAGGTGTAGGGCCTAAGGTCTGACTGAAATTCTTAAAATCAGCTATATCTCTGGAGGACAGCAAATTGCTTTGCTGGACATGGAGCTGAACAGTAATTCTCACAAACTTCTGAAGGCTCCACTAATTTTCTCTAAACCAGGGGTGGCCAAACCTATTTCACTAGTGTCAATATTCTTCCTAACCAAAATTCAAACTTGTTTCATAGTCTGCTTAGTGCAGACCATGGAGGTTTGCACTATACCTTGTATCTCTCCTCCTAAAGACCTCTAGCGAAAGCTCACAACACCATAGGTAAGTTCCCTCTTTCTTTTCTATCCATCGCTACTAACACGAGGCTTCAAGTATGTCCCAATAAATTAAAAAGAAATCAAATAAATGGGAAAGTAGAATAGCAAAAACAACAAGAGAAGGGAACAAACCAGCGCTGGTTTAATTTGCAGAACCAAAAAATCTGCAGCTACATAACATCGCGTAGCTTGTTGCTCCTCTGAGTAGCATTAATACAACCAAGCTCACAGCTGAAAGCAGAGGAAAGCATAGCTGGCAGCACATTCATACCAGTTCCAACAGGGGCTCACTGAAAGAAGTAATGCAAAAATGCAGTCAAATTTCACCCCTTCATCTCTGATATGCCTCAGCTCAACTCCAAAATTATTCATCTGGCCTCTAGTCTTTTATCAACTCTGAGGTGTTTGGGTGTAATGTAAATTTGATATGAAATCGGAAAATCAAAAGCTTGCGCTAATAGAGACATGGAAACAAAACCAACAATTTCAAAAGCACCCCTCTTCCCAAAAAAAGAAAAACCAAACCAAACCAAAACCCAACAGAAACAAAAGTGTTTATCTATCTCTAGTAAATTGGACTTTCAGGATTCCGAGTCAATTCAGTGAAAATTTCAGTGAAATTATCATCCATGGGACTGCCTCTTTCTCCTTTTCTGTAGGACTAGCATAAATCCTGTGTGCAGGCCACCCCTTTCTGCCTATCCTTATACCCTTTTGTCAGCCTTATCTTCACAGCATTGCACCTCTCCCTCTGTGTTATCCATTGCTTCTTCAGTGATGCCACCCCTGAGAACATGTCCATCCTTCCTGCCACTCCTACGATCATCCGTATTTAGGTCATGTCCAGTCTAAGGCTCACTTCTCCCATTTTTCAAAATCTCTGACTTCCATGGTGGCAGGAAGAAATCAGCTTTCTGAAGAGTGGCTTCAGAGGCGAACATGTATTCATTTATTGACACATGTGGTGTTGGTCCCTTCTCCCAGGTAACTAGCGATAGGACGAGAGGAAATGACCTCAAGCTGCATCAGGGGAGGTTTAGATTGGATATTAGGAAAAATTTCTTCACGGAAAGAGTGGTCAAGCATTGCAACAGGCTGCCCAGAGAGGTGGGGGAGTCCCCATCCCTGGAAGTGTTCAAAAAACGGGCAGACATGGCACTTTGGGACATGGTTTAGTGGGCACGGGTGTGTTGGGTTGATGGTTGTACTGATGATCTGAGAGATCCTTTCCAATCTTAATGATTCCTAGTTTTTACTTTCATTAAAAACTAATCCAGCCACCAAGTGAGGAAACATGAAATTATGACTCTCCCCTTAATTGGTTTAGTGGTGGACATGGTAGTGTTAGGTTAATGGTTGGACTGGATGATCTTAAAGGTCTTTTCCAACCTAAATGATTCTAGGATTTATGATTCCATGTTTTAAAATTATTGAGACCTGCCAAACTGCATATACAGCTAACATGATTTACTTGATGATCTATGAATGTAAGTCACCACTTCCTCCTTGTCATACTCAACAGTTGTGTCTATTTTTTATTCAGATTATTGTGTCTGTTATTTCACCAGGTCCCTGTCTTCATGTGTGTTTTTACAGGTTTTGCCACAATAGGATTCTGACATAAATTATAGTCTTGGGTTCGTCAACAATTTTGCTAATAATAACAATAACAAAAGAAAACAGCTTTTTGCGGTGGACTAATCTCTTAAACTATAAAAGCCTGGATTGACTACTGAGTACTAATTCATCTCTTGTGTATGAGAAGGAAGGAATATTTTTCCGGACACCAAAAGTAAAAGCTGAAGTTGAAAACTCCTCAACATGTGCATCTAACACCAAGCAGAGATGGACTTCCTCCTGGAAGTCCATGCCTGTTAGGGAATAGGATTAGAATTCAAAAGACCTTGTCAAATTGGAGAAATGACCTAAAAAATAACATTTGATTAAAGAAGGCAAAAATGCAGATTTTATGGTTAGCTAGGAATAACCAGGGTGTTAAACACAGAATAGGGGATATTCTGTTAGGACAGGAGTTCTGCATAACACAGTGCAGTTATGCAGATCAGAATCCTAAATGTTACGGTGCTGTGGAAAAAAGATACACAATGCCTCAGGGTGCATGCAAATGTATACAACTGTAAAAAATGTGAAATAACCTGCTGAACTTCTTGGCCTTGATAGCACTTGACCCAGCTGTAGAACTACACACAGTCATGAAACACCCAGGTCAAGAAAGATGTGGACCAACTTGAGAGTCTAGAAAAGAGTGAGAATGATAAACATCTAGAAAACCAGACTTGCGAGGAGGGAAAAAAGTAAGGAATTAGGATTGTGTGTTCTATAGAAGAAGACACTGAGGAAAAATTGCACATAAAAATATGTGCAATGGGAAAGAAGAGGGAAGGAAATGAATTGTTATCCATGACAATGGTGGACAGGCAAAACCAGCAGTCCATTGAAACTGCAGCAAAGGGCATTTTGGTGAGATATTGTGAAAAATCTCAGGGACACATTACTAAATTGATATATTACTCAGTGCCACTGCAGGTGCAGTTGTCTGAACTGCACCTTCCCTTCAGACGGGGCTTATTTAGTAAACCGTGTCAGACAATGCACAACAGACGGTCCAGTGACACTAGGAAAAAAAATGTAAACCAACAACAAAAAACCTACAGTTTTTTTCTTTGGTGAAACATCAGAAAAAAAGAAGTGTTTGGTTATATGGAAAAAAACCTTGAAAATGAGAAACATTTTGTGCAATTTCATTGGGATTTACATCCTTTAACGTGAGATAGACTTAAAATCTATTTTTAACCAAAGGATCTTATTAAAGTAAGAAGATTGCTTGGTTTACTGCTTGTAGTTGTTTCAAGCAGTGGTGGCTGATGATGCTCTTTATAAACAATAGGGAATAAATTTAAACAAGCTAAAAGATTTTTAATGTAAAATACTGTAGCTTGAGAAAAAATATGTTGTTGTGGATTGCATATTTTACATGCAATTTATGTTGCAGTTTCTCTTCATTAACCACATCTCGCAGATTTTTCAAAGCAGCAGCATGAATATTATTAACATGTGTTAAAAATGTGTTTAAAATAATGTATAAAGCTTTGTGTTTAAAGCAAAAGTTTAGGTATAATGAACAAGGGTGTCTGTATTTTATATATTGGTTTGTACGCGTGTTGATATATAAACCAGGCTACGTGTGCACAGACACATGCACATATATATTGCTTTAGAGTTTGTGTTTTAATTAAGCTGAACTAGACCTTAACAAGAACATCCAATTCATAATTCTCTCATTCCATTCTATAGATTCTTATTAGTTAAAGCAGATATAATCCATTCTGAAATGTGACATGTAGAAATTGCTAGCATCTCCTTTTGTTGTGTTTCTTTCCTTACCGTTGGTTTCCTTTCACTACAAGAATCTCAGGAAAAGTCTTATAGCCTTCAGTTTTTCTCTGCAGTACTTCTCCTTTGTATCCATCTTCCAGAATTGCTTTTGGTATCACGGTATTTATAGAAATTGTCGATAATGGCAGACACAGGACCTGAAAATTACAAAAATTAAAAACTTTAAATCTGAGCAATTGACAACACCCAATATCATCGCATGAATCCGGTCCCAGTATCATCTCCACGTCAGTGTATCTTTTCAGTTATAACTCTTACATACACCACCTCCACTGTCAAAAAAATGTAAACAAAATACCAAACAAATAGCATAATCAAACTCAAACATAATATTCTGAAGTAGCATCTTTTGACATTTTAGGCATGAGTCTTTGAAATACACTCAGCATTGATTAAATTTACTCACACTGTTGTAAATGGGAGTATTATTAGGTCAACAAAGCACTTTCACAAATCCTATCCTACTGTCTAATGTCAAGGACTAGCCTGAACTCTTCATCAGTAGCATGCTGGGATTTGGTCTATACTAAATTTTTTCAGAGAAAGTAAAAAGCGTCTGCGGATATTTTCTACCTTTCAATGAAGAAAAAAACAGGCCTTTTTTTGGGCCTTCCCCCCCCCCCCCCCCCATTTTATTTTTCATCTCAATGAAAACAAAACCAAGATGCATTACTCTGAAAAGCTTTCAGAGTGCCTGGATGATAATTCTCATACACTTCGGATATTGAATCAAGCTACATGACAAATTCTAATGCTCCTTTTGAAGACACCTATGTGGCTATACTATGTCTAGTTAGGATAACATTAGCCAAATGGAAGTTTTATAGTGATAAGTTCCTATTAATGACAACTTTCATTTTGGGATAGACATATAATGATATATTACTTTACTTAAGCTTTATATAAAAAAATAGAAAGTAGAAAAAGTAGAAGTTAGTACAAGCAAGGAACAGAAATAATTTTATAAATGTATCGCAAACAAACTATATTTTCCCTTGAAGAAGCAGGCTAAATATAATAAAGTGCATTTAAAAACCATTAAGTTCTCATTTCAAATACCAGTAAAATCCTTGTCCTCTTCCTCCACATTTCCACCAAACTGATCCTGCACCCTATCTTTCTTTTCATTGAATATCGTTTGTTGGAACAGGTTTGCAGCTCACACATCTCTGCACTGACATTTGTTACTCATATATACCTGTTCACTGATTTGGCAGAATCACGGTGGCATTTCATCAGCTTTCAGTGCCGCTTAATTCATCTGTTGAATGTTCATATTTCCCTTCTCCTAAGTCATCCAACCATATTTTTTGGACTTGGCATAATAAGCTCATCTTCAGGAGACCATCTCCACATTACCGCTTGATAGTTTGCATGCAATGTATGTGAAAATAGCTTAAAAACTAGCTGGAATCAGTTTTACCCATTTTGGCACAGACAAGTTGAGAACAACATTTGCTGATAGTAACTGCTTCACTTTTTGGACATAAAGATAGTACATGAGTTTCAGTATTTCCTTGAAGATGTGATGAAAGCCTAATATATCTGCAAGCTTTAGCAAGGGCCTGTTAATAAATTACACTTCGACACCTAAGATTTAGGTCTCCCAGTTTTCTCTTTCCTACAAAAACACTTGCGGTCTTGCACCATAAAAAGGCATGCAGGCCAACACACTAATTCATGTCATGAGTCTTATCGTGGTCCCTGTCCCAACTCACTGATAACCTGATCCAGCCAGGGTCAACCCACCTCTCACTCCTCCTTTCTGCTTCAATTGCCATTGCACAGGGGGTTTTTTTCCCCTTCTTAAATCTGTTATCCCAGAGGCGCTACCACCGTCGCTGATGGGCTTGGCCTTGGCCAGCACCGGGTCCATCCTGGAGCCAGCCAGCATTGGCTCCGTCGGGCACGGGGGAAGCTTCTAGCAGCCTCTCATTCCAGAAGCGGAATGATCGTGATCATTCCACTTTTCACTCTCTAGCAGTGTTCAGTCCATGTTTTGCCTGTTACCTCTCCCAATTACCATCCTTATCTTGAATTCCTCCTGCCCCAGGTTGGGTGCCAAAAAGGACTGTGGTGGGTTGACCCTGGCTGGACGCCAAGGTGCCCACCAAAGCCACCCTATCACTGCCCTCCTCAGCTGAACAGGGGAGAGAAAATATAACAAAAGGCTCCTGGGTTGAGATAAGGACAGGGAGAGATCACTTACTGATTACCGTCACGGGCAAAACAAAATCAACTTGGGGAAAATTAATTTATTACCAATCAAACCAGAGTAGGATAATAAGAACTAAAAACAAATCTCAAACCTCTTCCTCCCACCCCTCCCTTCTTCCCGGGCTCAACTTCACTCCCAATTTCTCTCCCTCCTCCCCCCAAGGGGTGCAGGGGGATGGGGAATGGGGGTTGGGGTCAGTTCATCACGCGTCGTCTCTGCCGCTCCTTCCTCCTCAGGGGAGGGCTCCTCACTCTCCTCCCCTGCTCCAGCCTGGGGTCCCTCCCACGGCAGACAGTCCTCATGAACTTCTCCAACGTGGGTCCTTCCCATGGCAGACAGTCCTCATGAACTTCTCCAACGTGGGTCCTTCCCATGGCAGACAGTCCTCATGAACTTCTCCAACATGGGTCCTTCCCACGGCAGACAGCCCTCCATGAACTTCTCCAACGTGGGTCCTTCCCGTGGGCTGCAGTTCATCACGAACTGCCCCAGCGTGGGTCCCCCATGGGGTGCAGCCCCTCAGGAGCAGCCTGCTCCAGCGTGGGTCCCCCATGGGGTGCAGCCCCTCAGGAGCAGCCTGCTCCAGCGTGGGTCCCCGCGGGGTCCCCAGCCCTGCCACCAACCCTGCTCCAGCCTGGGCTCCTCCCCACGGGGCCACAGCTCCTGCCAGGAGCCTGCTCCAGCGCGGGCTTCCCCTGGGGTCCCAGCCTCCTCCAGGCACATCCCCTGCTCCAGTTGGGCTCCTCCCCGGGTGCAGGGGGGTCTCTGCTCCCCGGGGGCCCCCATGGGTGCAGGGCACAGCTGCCTCGCCATGGGCTGCCCCAGGGGTGCAGGGGAATCTCTGCTCCGTGCCTGGAGCCCCTCCTGCCCTCCTGCACTGACCTGGGGGCTGCAGAGCCCTTCCTCTCACACATTCTCACGCCTCCCTCTCACTGCAATTGCTGTTGCACAGGATTTTTTTCCCCTTCTTAAACACATTATCCCAGAGGTGCTGCCACCGTCGCTGATGGGCTGGGCCTTGGCCAGCGGTGGGTCCGTCTTGGAGCCGGCTGGCGTTGGCTCTGTGGGACATGGGGGAAGCTTCCAGCAGCTTCTCACGGAAGCCACCCCTGTAGCCCCTGCGCTACCAAAACCTTGCCTCATGAACCCAATACACCAAGATGATTTGAGAAGCTCGGTTACCCCATAATGTGCTTTGGTTAGCTTAAACAGAATACAAGAGTCACGGTACAACTGCAGAACATGACCCAAAGAGCATAATAGGAGCAAGACTAAAGCATCCATTAGGAAAAAAACAACAACATTTCAGAATCAAAATATTTAAGTTCTGAGGCGGAATGGTTTTGGTTTCAGGTTTTTCCTTAAAACTTCACATTTTCTGCAGCATAAAAAAAAAAATTTGATAATCAGCTGAAATTTTGGCTTAAATATTGAAACTCAACACCACTTATTTAGGTTTGAATAATGTTCTGTTTATTGTCCAAAGGACAATAAGGAAAGAGGATTTCCTGCACTTCAAAACTAATGGCTATGTCTCCGTTAACCAGGCAAGCAGGGGCCAGGGGTTGGGATTAATATAATACCATCTGTCCAGCCTCTCCTCGCTCTTTATCTAATAAACGGATTCTTTTTTCTA
This sequence comes from Pelecanus crispus, assembly GCF_030463565.1. Classification (NCBI taxonomy): domain Eukaryota; kingdom Metazoa; phylum Chordata; class Aves; order Pelecaniformes; family Pelecanidae; genus Pelecanus; species Pelecanus crispus. Next base: position 4,190,113 of record NC_134647.1, on the reverse strand, counting down.
ACATGCCATACAAACGCAGTCCACAAATATTGCTAAATAACTATTAAAAGAGTGTAGCAAAACAAACTCAAGGAAGGTTCTTAGAAAATGAGGGAGAGCACCATCCTAAATGCAGGTCTTTCTCTGTAGGAGAAAGGGGGGAGAAGGATTGCTTGGTTTTTAACCTCTATTTATTTTATCATCTTGATCTTAACTGTGCGTGTCTGTTTTACAAGTTGTTCCCTACATTATCCGCTGGTTTGATTTCCCCTTGCAATGGGGAGGTTTGCAAGTTCAGAAACTCTCCATCTTGGGGAGTGAGGACACAAGTGCTGAGAGCAACCACCGAAGAGGGATGGTCTGCTTTGAAACCAGGGCTTTCAGGGACAGGCCTCCAGAGGCTTGGCACATCAAAGTTTCTCTTCTCAAAAATATTGGTAATCTCACGCTGATAAAAACTCAATCAGTAAATAAGTCATTCTGAAGCAGTGTTGGAATTAGATACCTGCACAACTGGAAGCACCAGTTTAAATCAGCTAGAGCTCTTCAAATTAGCAGGGGAGCACTCAAGTGCTCCTCGCAAACCAGACTGGGACATCAAATTGGGGTATCCCAAGGCTTCAGGGGAATTTACACCTAGATTCAATTCTGAATCCAAAATTCGGATGCGTGAGCTGTGCAACCAGTTATGATACATTCATTATCATCATGGATGATTACCATCTGGAAAAAAAAAAAAATATCATTAGTGGTAGTTCTAAATGAGTCTGAAAGCAGCCTAGCCCACAGCCAGGCTGTAAAACATCCTGCACTTCTCCTCGCTCGGTGAACCCTGCTTCATCCCAAGTAAATCACAGGACAGAATGAAAGTCCCGTCCAAATTAAAACACCGCAGATGAATGATAGCCCTCGGGCTTGTGCAGTTAGCTGATTTTCTGCAGGACCTCAAGCTCAGCTTCATCCCATCCTACTGCAGATGTTTAATGGTGGTACCTGTGTTAGATGCCTACTAGGCTTGGCCTCCCCTGCCATGGGCTGGAAAAGGCAGACACTGCTGACGGGTGGCTGGCCACAGGTGGATCCCAGGGGCTGTATCTCAATCAGTTTATAATTAAGCAAGGCAGGGCCTGTTGCCTGGTTCTGAGCATGCGGAACATGGTACTGATCACATCTCCATGGCTGCCTGGCCTCCCTAAGAGCAGCGTGGTGTCTATGTTGTGGAAGAAACCTTGTTCCTGGCCAAAGCTGTGCCAGGGACAGTGCTAACGATGCAGGGGATGGGTAAGTGTGTGCCAAGCATGGACTGGGGAATTGGGACGAGTAGCGTAGGCATGGGCTGGGGTCTCTCTCTGCAGAAGGGTGACAGAAAGAAACCAGGGAAACCACGCTCTTAATTTGGGTAACTTACGTGATCATGTTGATGCATGATCCAAAAGCCCACTGAGTTAGGCAAAAAGACTCTAATTAATGATAATGTTTATAGGGCAGATTATTACTTTATTATTTCCGCAAACCTTTGTTAACTCTGGTAACCCTGGCACAGTGTAAATTTATTAGCAATGTTGTCTTCTGTTCTGCATTGCCCGGGCAGCATGATAGACTGGGTTGCTTAAACCAGGATCCTTCTGAGGCTTCCCCCATGACATAGCTTCAGCATTAAGTATGAAGCGAAGAGTAGAAATGAAAGGATATTTATTATAAAACAAGAGCGTTTGTTAGTACCAGCTTGGACGTGTGATGTTATTTGGAGAACTGACAAGTCTTTTTATACCAAGATTTCAGTGCTACGCATTGGAGTTGCCTGCTGCCTACTGCACTACACTTCTGCTTACTCCCTAATCATTTATAGAAAAGACAAAATCCAAGTCTCCCAAGCTTCTTTTTTTTTTTTTTTTTTTTTTTTTTTTTGATATCCAAATATATTTCACTGCCAAACTGGAGATGGAACCAAACTTTACACCAAGTCATAAGCACAGCAGATCATTTTGTCTTCTCTCACCTTGTTCAAGCATCTCGGATATCTCTGTTTCTGGGCTGCAATGTTATTTACATCGTTGCACATTTCTACCCTTTAGATCAGGGCATGTTAATCAACAAGAGGATGACAGCTAAAAATAGTTACTTTCCTCTCTTCTACCAGTAAGCAATCAAGTCTATGAGGTCTATATGCAACCCCAAATTCTTGAACTAAAAGTTAAGGCAGCCTTTCCCTGGGGAAAAGCTAACTTCATTTATAAAACATATTTGATTTCCTTTTTCTAATCTCTCCATAGCCTTTTTACACTGCTGCGTGCTTTAATTTTGCTTTCAGTCAGAAGTTTAAAAACTTTAGCTTCTAATAACTGGAAAAAAATGGTTATTTAAAGATAACTGCAACTTGCTTAACATGCCAGACTATCATATGCTCACTGCTTTGAAGCTGCAAATTAATGACGAGCAGGAACAGTGACTATCTTTCAGAGGAAACTGACCTCTTTCTAATGGCTCATCGCTAATGTCATCTGTCTGCTGCATCTCATTATGTGAATTTCACGGCATAAGAAAGTATCTTAAGGCTGTGCACAAATAAAAAGGACCTTCTAGTATTGAGCACTTTGAAAATTTTTGATCTCTCAAAATACCTTCCTTAGATACTGGTTTCCCCTTTTGTGCGTGGCACGCTGCTTATGTCATCTATTCTCTGTGACTAATTATGTTAATTTTGTGCCATAAAAGTAACTGAAGGCTGTTAAGGAATAAAAGCTTTTGAGTGGCCTTATTTCATAAACACCCCTTTTGAACAAGGCGCATTTAGTCATATTTGCAGTAACAGAAAGAGTCTTGTGCTAAAAATACAACAAAGGCTCTTGAATATGGCCATTTATTCCTACTTTATTAGGTAATTTATGAAAAGTATGAAGGGAAGCCTTTTTGTTACTATAATTTGCATAAAGCTGGTGCCCCATTAATGAGATAACTTCCTGCCTTTTGTGTACCACCAGCTGGAAATAGAAATATAGGAACTTTTCTGTCTCCCAATTACTTAACCTGCTGAGTTCAGAGTTGGAGAGTAAACAGGATTCATATCGGTCAAAGAAGTTGATTTCTGCTGCTCTATCTAAAATATATTTATTTAATTAAGGAGCCAGTGACTGTGAAACATTAAAAATACACTAAATGTCTATCAACTGCATGGGACCAAGCCTTTGGACCTGCGCTTCAATTTTGCACCTGTCTTTTTGTGCTGTCAGTCACAATTAGTTGTGCTACAGACTGAATCCCTCACGAATCAAGGCAGACATCTAAACCCGACATTTTGAAGGTATCTGGGTGCCAAAGGATGCAGATGGGTCCTAGACATCATTTTTAAAATCACCTAGAAACTCGATTGGCATCCAGTACCCAGACACTTTCGAAAATCCCATTAATTGCCTCTCTGGTGCCTAATACTTCAGAAATTCTGATCTGGATAGAAAACTCCATGCCCTAGAGGGAACAACTGAGTGTTTCTCAATGAGAAGAAAATTCCTCATCTGTAACACTGGTCTGTTTGCCAAAAGTTCAACCTACCTTCAGATCGGCCTACATGGTACAGTGGTACATGGTACTCTGCTTAAAATCAGAGGTATTCACTTTAGTGGGTTTTTTTCCGATCAGTTTTCCGCTTTAACAACAGCATTTTGACTGCTGAGTTAAAGGTATTGTTTGTCAGTTGTGGCATCTGAGAATCATTTCCGCATAAGGTGATGACTTAGCCATAAAATCAATGGACCGGCTCCCTATTTAGATATTTTTACACTGTTTACTATCTCCGAATTTATTTCAAGTGACTTAATTATAATTAGGATAATGACAACTCCTTAACAGTAAGCTGAAACATATGCAGGTTACAAAAAAAGCTAGGTATATAAAAAGACTAAATTTCAGCTGCACGGATTTTGTGTAGTTTGAGGTCAGTTTGTTGGAGCATTAAAGATTGCTCAGTGGTCAAATTGCTTGATTAGCTATACCCGCCTAATCTTTTAAATCTGAATAAAAGGCATCCTTTGCTGTGGAATAGAGCGTGTGACAGGTTTGTACTCACCATACCCTGCTGCCGCTCTTTGCTTATACTTTGTGGGTTCCTTGCTTCCCCATTGCAGGAAAGCTGGTTTCATCACTGTTCAGCTCTAGAGGAGGAAAAGGCAATCAAAATCACCTTTCAGACAATAAAACGTATTCAATCCCAGTTTAAAGAGTCCTTTCACACTACCCTGTACATCTAAATAAATCACTGTAAACCCACATATCACCTCATCTAGTTAAAATATGAATATATTTAGAATAGCTGCAATACAGTTGCCACTGGCATTTTAACTATGAGCTAAACCACGACTGCTGACAGGCTAAAGGTTGTCACAGTCAAGGCCCTAATTACTCTACAGATTGCAACTAGATGGTGAGATTCATCTCCTCTTGCTTGAGGCACTGGGCTGGGGAGGAACGTCTCCACAGGCTCCTTTCAGGGGCAGCTGAGACATGCGGAAACCTCTAGACTGGGATTCACAACTCATATGGGCTGATTCATTCCCAATTTAGACATCTTGAGTACAGACTTAGGAGGTATGGGTTGACACTCAGATTATTTTTAGCCCAGTTTGCGCTTACAATATCATGGTTCAAATTGTATCTGAAAGGGTATCTGAATTTGAATCTTGAAATAGTACGCAATCACCTGATTTCCTGCACATGGCACTACAATTGCTGTGTTTCTACCTGTGACAACCAATGAAGACCACGATTTTTCACAGTTTGCACACATCTTTCTGCCAGATTTTTCGCTGACACGTTAGTGACATTGAATATTTTGTGCAGCACAATTTGGTGCTAGAATGGGTTACTTTACTAAAAGACTGAATGAAAAAAATGTGTTTCAAAGACCTGAAGAAGATCTGGGAGAAGAGGAAGAGAATTAACACCCAGCATATGGTGTTTGCTGGACCAACATGCTCATGGTGCAGCAGCTCAAGTAGGCTGGAAGCACTTAGAGAAGTCAATAGCGTTTCTTCTCTCTTCTTGGTGTGAAGTATTCACAAGAGCCACTGCTCTGCTGCAGAGAAACCTATGGCAGTGACCTCAGGTCTCAGGGAGAGATACTCCATTCAGACTGCTGGCCAGAAGAGCAGGGCACAGCAGCTCTCTAAATATCCATACCACCTAGAAAAAGTGACTGTTTCCAAACCACCTGTGCACAGTAATTCATATTGTAGGGTTCCAGAAACATTTAGGAAACCCTGTCCTTCTTCTGTTTCCATGCCCCTGAGGTCCTGCTTCTCAGATCACAGCCTTTTTGTGCACCACCAGTACTTCAGTTAGACTACTGCACTCCTCAGGTTGGTTGCCCCCATAGCCAACTATATGGGTCAGCCCTATACATGCCTCCCTGCTCCTGCCAAAACCTGTACCCAGCCAGAGAGGGAGAGGTCAGGGAAGGTGGTCTAAGGGCACACAGAGTGCCTTTGCTCCTCTTCCTCCTCCTCGCCACCACCCACAAGCTGTAAACCTCAGCCATGCACTTACCAGGACAGTATTTTTGCGCATGGCTGACCCAGACTGGTGCCAGCTTTCCAGACCTTTCCCCAGGTATGTTGCAACGAAAAGTCAGCTGCTGTGGAGAGAAGAGAAAAGAGAAAGAAATGCATCTTCATCTGCAGGAATGAAGAAATATGCCTAGAAAAACTTTGGGTGTTCAGTGTTTAAGACTCAGTGGAATATGAGTCTATATAAAACTTGAAATAAAAGAAGCCCATTGACCTGTTTAATGGGACTAGTCATTAAAGCCATGACAGCTAAGGAAAAAACAGCCTAATGAGGAATTAAAAAAATAAAAAAGGAAAAAAAAACCTCTCCATGCCCACTAGCCCAGGGCTAGCTTAATTACAGTCAATGTAGAAATGTGCAAGAATAAAGAAATAAACAGTTAAATGTGTTATTTTTATCCCCATATTCCTGGCTTCTCATTCTCTGCGATTGGTTTCATTCTCAAATAAACCAACAGCCTCCTGTTTGCTTTCTATTCTCTGCCTAATTTGGATAAATATAAACTTCGCTAGGCAAACCCAGAAAATAAGTTGTTACCCTGAATATGAAGCTCTGATGAACATTGTTTTGTGATTCTGATAATTACGAATATTTATAGTATGTGGTTTAAGAGGGCAGCACTAATTGGACAACGGTTTCTGGACTCTCTTCTCAAAGCACTTAAATGATAAATCATTCACCAAAGACGGATAATATAAATAAAGTGATAGATTGGCTTTCCCTCTCTCTTCCTTTCTTTTGATTTACAAAACAGCTCCAACGAGCTGTCGGTGGCCAGAAAGCCAGTATTACTATGGAGTTAGAACACTGTTATGTCTGTTTACAATGATTTGGGAGACTAGAGGGGAAAAGTTTGAATCAACAAATATTTTCTACGTTCCTACTGGTAACTCCAAGGCCTGTTTTCAGGGTGCAGGGTTTTTTTTCCCCCTTGTCTGTTACAAGTTATGATGTGTGGATGAAGGCTTTTTCCCATGCAGTAATGACTGTATACTGAGATTTCAAGGGGCTGTTCATGACAATCCCATTTTCTGTGTAATTTCATGGTTGTCTTCTTGAATGAAGATATTGGCTGCTCTGAAGCAGGAGGTCAGATGCTCCTGCTCCCTTTCAGTATTGTTCCGGAGTATGTTTCCTTTCAGCTGATGAAAAGTAATTCATCATTTACACCCTTGAATTCTGCCAGCGTTTTTTTGAACAACTTTTCTTTCCCCGTGGTACCTTGGGCCCATGAAAGAGATAAATAGGTTCAATACAACGCCAGGCCCTGGATCCTGGGAGCAGGTTCGGCCTCGGAGGCCCTAAGCTGCCCCTTTCTCATGATGGAGTTTGTCACCTTTCTACCTCTGGAAGTCAAATTCTGTCGACTCAGCCATCTCTCAGCCTCTCTGAAGTGGCTTTGGCACCCACTGGGGCATGTGAGCTTAAAATTGATTTTTTTTTTAAGATCTGTCAAGTTCCCTTACGGGAGCGGGCTGACAGGCGGCTGCCCCGCAGCCCCTCACAAAGCCCTCAATGTCTAACAGGCACCCGAGGAACTTCCTTGGCGGGGCAAGGGGCCCCCAACTCCGGACGCCTCGGGATCGCAGCGTTGCTGAGAAACTGGCCCTCCGCAGGAGAAACCTTCCTGCCAGCCTGCCTCCTTTAGGGAGCCTTTTAGCCTGAATTTTCCTCTTTTTTTTTTTTTTTCTTTAAGAAGCAGAGATGTTAAACAAAATAGTGGTGGCCAGCTTGACTGGGATGGCCCTCGCGAGCGGTGATGCTCCCCGGCATGGGGCACGGCACCACACGGCCACCGCTCGCCTCTGTTTGGGACAAGAGGACAGTGTCCCCCTCATGCCCCGCTGATGCTTTGCAGCCAGGTAGCACTTCCACCCACGGCTTCCGCTGCACTGTGCAAAAAATTCATTGCAATTCCCCATAAACCCTCAAAAATCAGCAGACGGGTAGTCACGGGCAGGGAAAGTTGCGATGCAAAGAGAATAAAGGGAAGATTTTCAGCTGTTGGTATGAAAAAAAGAGAGGGGAGTATATTTTAGGTAGATATTCCATTCTTTTAATAGCCACTGGCACACATGGTTGCAGCAAAAGGCATCTAAAAGCAGGACGGCTAATTGAAGTAGATGAAAAACCCTTTGCAGAGCAAGGCTTCAACTCCTGAAAATTTGGTTCCCGAGGACTCCTTGGCACTGCCCAAAGGCAGGCAGGAGCAGAGGGTGCACCTTGCCACCACGGTACCAGCACGTGGCCTCGCAGGCATCTCTGCGAGCATTTCAGAACCCAACCAGGTAAATAAAATTAATTTTGAAGGAAAGAGCCGTCAGCAGATTAGATCGGTGAAAAGCAAAGCAAAGCTTGTTACAGAAACACATGTGAAAGGTGCTCAGCCATAATTTCAGTGCAGTAGTTTCTGAACTATTCCAAGGCATGCATTTAAGTATTCTCAGACACAAAGAGGGTTAGTAATATAACCCCTTATTTATTTTTTTGGTAACTCTCTCTTGTTTGCAGTAGTCTTTTAGAAGAGCAAATAATCTTTCCACTTGATCAATTTTTGTCGACTTTTTGCTCAGCACATAGTGCCGTTGGGGACTAAAATATGGAATATTCCCTGGGTTGGCTTTTTTAAAATACAGTATGGCTCCCTCCTCCCTTTGCTGCAAGTGTTTGTTTTTAACAAAAATATCCTGTGCATCAACATTATCAATACACATTCGTGGTGGGCAAAAGGATTGGTTAATTTGCTGCTGTAGTGACAGCAGGGGGAGCAAAAATCACTGCATCATGGGGGAATTCACAATAATACTGGCTATTAAAAAAACACTTCTGGAAAGAAATAGACATTCTGAAGAAAACAATTCTTGTATGCATTTATTATTCCCAGCCAAGCTAGAGCTGTAGGTGAGCCCAAACTTTGCCATGCAAACTATTAGCAGAGGCAAACAGCGGCTAGGAGAAATTACAAGTACGAAACAAAAGTCACGAGAGAACTGAGCTCATTTTAATTTGTGAGGGGAGTGCTGGAACCCCCTCTCGAAGCAAAAAGGGACAATGAAGATTTGCACGTCATCATAAATAATATCTTTTTTTTTTTTCTTTTTTTTTTTTTTTAACTGTATGCTGTGCTGCAGGGGAGGGAACTGCAGCCCACCCCGTGCCAGGAGGCACTGCTGGAGCCAGACCTCTCGGTGTTTTGCCTCTGACAACACAACCCTGGCCCAAGTATGGTCCCAGGAGCAAAGAATACAAGGTTTAACCAGTAACGAGATTACCTAAGTTATCTCAGATACTTGAGATATACCTACACTTGCTGTACACACCCTTCCACTCACGCTTTCCCTTCAGAGTTATGGGCTGCCCTCTTGGGTTTTGTGGGTACTGGCCATAATGAATGCTATCAATAGGTTTGGTTTCCTTTCAAGTTTGATTGATTCTTTGAAATCGCATTGATTTCTTGCTTCCCATATTGCCAATCAGGCCACATTAAATGATTATGAAATGAATATTGTGATATCTGTCATGTTTGTCAGTTCTTCAGGTGAGGATGCACATGTTGCAATATAAAGCAAAATACTCCTCCTTTGTTCAACAGCTCTCCATCTGCCCATCCATCCATCCATCTGCCTCTGTGTATTCACACGCAAAAATAAAACCTGCTAAACAAATCCGTTATGTCTTTTTCCACACTATCATGATTTGTGGATCTATTTTTCCTTTCAATTTTCTGGAATATATTCACGGGATATTATTTTCATCTCAAATATTTTTTGTGCGGTTAGCATTCAGTATTTCCTTTTTGCTTTTCTAATTAGCCTTTCAGTTTGCTTCTGCTTATTTTATATAGCCTTTCAACTGCTCCACCTTACCAGATCTTGTATATTTTTTTCAACACCTTGTGCTTATTGCTTATCTTACTCTTTACTATACAACCCTACTTAGCCACATTGGGCATTGTTACCTTTATCCTTCTTTAGACTTAAACCAGGATGAATTTCAAATGTCCTCCAACTGTTTCTGAAATATATTCCAATTTTCTTCAGTAGATTTACCATACATTATAATAAAATCCTGATAAAAATTCCTTAGCACACTTTGCATTCCCTCAAAGTCAGCCTGCCATAAAGCTTGCATTGCTTTTTACTCCTTAACAAATATTTTAAATCAAATGATGTTGAGATCACTGGATCTTTCATACCTCTCCAGTTCAACACCCTTTATTACCCTTGGCTCAAATCCTTGAATTAATTCAAATAGTTTCTGAAAGACAGTTCTATAAAGCACACAGGAAACTAGAGGCAATCCTACCTTAGCTTTAGAGACGTGAGTATTCCCTCCCTAGTTTTACCTTATTGCAATCAATAATGGAGTAATTAAAAGACGTCTTTATCAAAGTTCTGGTGCTCTTGAAGGCCTCTCTCATCTGTAAGCAAAGACCTAAAAGTTCAAAGAATCATTCAGAAAACCACCTGACTACCTTTATTGCGCTTAACTTTTATCAGAATTGACATTGCTATGTCAGCCAAACTACTCGCAGCATTTCTCTCTGAAGACACTCATCTCCCAGGAATACTGATAGGACTCCTCCTCCGTCTACCCTTTCTCTCCACAAACCCCAGACTAGTATCTCAAAACTTCATTTTCTTGCCTCAACCATATCTGTGTTATTCCAATAACATCATGCTTATCCTTGATACTCATAGTTATCATTGATAAGTCTTTGATGTAATAAATCCTTGATATAGTATCATACTTATCCTTGCTATAAGATATAATCAAAAATGAAAGCAGAAACTTAAGATACAGAGTAAAATATATTACTTGCCAATTTTCCACAGTAACTTTTCATCATTACTCCAAAATTACTTTTTAATGCAAAAAGTAGTTCCAATCACATAGAGGCCCACATGATTCAGATACTATCATAATCACAATTAGATTACATTACTGCAATCAGGAATGGAGATCATTAAGAGAAAGAATATAAATTGCTTTAGTTTTACAAGTACTGAGCTAGCAAAATTATAATTAATCTCCATTTATAATCTTTTCTTTCATAGAACTGCAAAGCATGCTACTTTTTTTAGGCCATCAATACAAATTAGAACTAAGTAATAAAGCCCTAACTACTACTACTGTGCAGTTCTCAATCGTAGAAACTTTCACATTACGTACAGAAGGCTTTTCATGCAAACAGTGCCCTCAGCGTAGAAGGTTTTTTCAGTGCAATAAGTCCAGCCATTTCTATAGTGAGTTTGCTGTTTATAACACAAAATGCAATCAAAACTGTCTATCCCTCTTCTGAACAATGGATATGAAGTCTGCTTCTAAAATTGGATGATACGTTTTCTGAGAGATGAGACAATAATGACTTAGCAGCAGAGGCAAAAAATGCACAAATACCAGACTTCACAAGTTTTCAGAAATTCCCCTAAAAAGCAAATATGCAATGCTGTCAGTAGTTGTGAGATGGCAGACAAGGCCTCCTCTAACTGCAGCACATACTGCCACATTGAATATACACAGCTCTGATGACAGAAATTTTTAATGTTGTCATGTATGCTTTTCCTCATTTTAATTCTCCATTTTGAGAAACAAGAATATTAAAACCAGTGGCCGACTTGCCCATGTACTAAATATTCTTCTAGGCCCAAACCGTACCTTCCCTGACCAATGAGAAAGAAATTATATGGAAGAAAAAAGGGAAAAGGCAATACAAGTGTGGCCCCTTTTTAAATGCATAAGTGACTTTATCTCTTGGTTATACCGGGGCAGAGCAAAGCAACCAAACAGAAAGTAAATGTTGGAGATTTGCTGCTTTAGAGAATAAATGACCACCTCTGGCCAGAACCTGTGTAGTGCTGGCTATATGGCAAAGCAAAAAGTTTTAAATCCAAGTGAAACAGATCTGCAAGAATGCTATGGATTCCCATGGTTAAGTTCTCCCTTTGCAGCCCCCTGTATGCAGGCAGTAACTGCAGGAGAAACCCCAAAACATTTGTGCAAGACCTCCTGACAGTAGGTACTTTTCTACAACTGGAAATGTGGAAACCGATTTGTAATCACTTTGACCTGTCCAAATCCGTGCTTCCTTGATCTGCTGCAAATAAACACTGCGTCCAGGATGACTTGGAGAAGCCATGCAGAAAATCAGCGATTGAAATCCACTTTCCGCAGGGAAATGGACACTGGAATGCTTTGGGTCTCCAGGAGGAAGTATTGCCTGCTGCCAGGGGAAGGCCCAGCCAAATGAATTATGGCTTTGGATCTGCATGGTTTATGGTCTTCTCTAAGATCAGAAATCTAAAAAGAGCTAGAAAACTTCCAGGGAAAAAAAAAAAACCACCATGGTTTGTTGTTAGCGTTAAACCACAATGAGTTACAAATTTCAACTCTATCTCACTCAGTCCTTGTCCAAGCCACCGATGAAACAATTAAATAGGGTCAGCCTGAAAACTAAATTTTAGACTACATAGGCTGACACCAGGCCATTTATATGTTACTTTAAACACTTGTCCTCATAACAGCAGCTTATTGAAATCTAATCTGAATCCACTAGTGTTTTAATTCTGTACATCCTATACTCCATACCAAATGTTTTATTGAAAATATCCTATCTGCTCCACTGCTTCCTTCAACAACGGAGCACTTAATTTGAACTGGTTTTACTCAAACCCCTTATCTTCTGGAGTCTGCTCTACTTGCTCTTACGCAGCATCACCAATAATTGCTGAATGCATCCTCTTAAAGTGTTAATAGAAGTATCAACTATAATATAAAAAAACATTTTCAGGCTTCCTTACCATTTTCTGCAGTTCTTCACGACAGTAAGCAATACACATACTATCTCATTCATGTAATGATTTTCTACTATGCAGGTAACTTTGAGCCATTCTGTGTGACAAGTAGCAGGCACAGACATACTCCTGGGACCGACGTGACTTTTACCTCGTTGGCAGCAGAAGGAGCCGCATGGCACCCATCCCTACAGCTGACTACGACTGGGTCATCAGCTTCTCACAGCTAACTTGTTTTCCCCTCACAAAGGAGCGCTGAAGTTCAGCGGTGTTTTCAGGCTTAAGTATGTCTGAACAAAGGAAGTTTGGGATGACAATCTTGGATGTAGGCCTTTAAAATCTTTGTGCACTCTATTTCAGATATGCAAATGCTCTTTTGGATATGGCTCTTGATCAAGTTTTCATGAACATCCACATTCCTATGCTGAAAAGCGTGTGAAATCAGTCATCTACCAGACCCAAGCAGAAATTGCTTGATTTCAGTTTCCTTGTCTGCCTTTTCTATATGCCTGAAATTGTCTTTATCATCTCTGTCTATGCACTATTTATATTAAAATGTTTTTCTTATCTCCTGTAACCAATTCAGTTTGGGTCAACATTAAAACCATTCCACTCACTTCAAAGAGATCCAAAAAAAATGCAAGAGAAATCTAAGGAGAAAACTATGAACATTAGGTAGCATCCAGGAACCAGTGTAAAATCAACATATTTGCTATGTTTTTAGTTAAAAAATTAAGCCTATGCACTAGTTTACATAGCATAATTAAATGAACAAACAATATTTAACCTACTAAAATGTTACAGATACAGAACTGGCAAAACTCTTGATGAACAATAAAAATGTAATTCACATGCTTATGTTAAAGTGAATGAGGGGGTTACATATGTTAGGGGTTTTTCTGCTTTTGGTTTGTGGATTGTTTTTTTTTTTTAAACCTGCCAGCAAAAGAACACGATCTTAGTGATATGTCAGAGATAAAGTTGAAACACCAGAATGCCCATGGCAAATTCAGGGAACAAAGACTCACTCATACAGAATAAGAATGAGCAGTTATGTATAGCATACTATTAACTCAAGGTGTTTTTGACAAGCACAAGTGCTGAACATCAGCAGCATACAAGTTTTCTCCCTGGTGCAGTGGAAAAGGAGCTTTTGAGCTACTACAATGATGGACACATTGCTGGAAATCAGATAAAGAGAATAACGTGCCAATCCTGTGTATAACAAGGCAAAAGCCTCTGACATAGAGTAGGACTCTTTTGTGAACACTGAGAAGGAAGGAGAGCTTTCCAGCTACAGCGCTGACCCATGTGTAGGCTAGAGAGATAAATCAAGTAGGCAAATGGCTTTCAGGTATGATGCCACAATGAAATAAATCTCCTTTCCCAAGGAAATCGTTAAAGAAAGAGGTATCAAAGCAATGTGGTACTCACTATTATTTGCACTGTTCTCTTTCACTCAAAAGTGAAAACATTTGGGAGGGGGTGTTGTTTGCTTTTGTGCATGTGGTTTTTAAGATAGGTCCGGTTACTCTTGGATCTGGTGCAGCACAGACCATCGGGAAGCTCTATGAAGACAGCACAGAGAGAGCTGGACCTCTCCGGCACCTTGCTGAAGAGAGGGAAAAAACAATACAGTGATTACACAGAAGATGTTTCAGTGAGTAGTGTCTATAGCATTAGCTACACTAATCCTCTCCCTAAGTCGGACTTGTCTTGTGATGGACAAATTATCCAGCTTAGTGAGGTATCTGGGGTGGTGATAGCATCTCAGCTGTTCCGTTCCCTCAGTTTTCACAGATTTTCTTTCAGCTTGTGAAAACATTCGATGCCCCCCAGCTTTGCAGAGCACTGTACACAGGGTGGAGGTCTCACAATCCTCACTCCCTGCCCTTGGGGAAAAAACAGGATGTCCTTTCCCGGTGCTGATAAGGAAAAACAGAACCATTTCCTCAAAAAGTTAGTCATTTGTACAAGCAGCAAGGGAGGTTAGAATGGGCATGATCTACAAATAAATGTATTCTAGGCACCTAAACTAAATGTGTGCTATATATTCTCATTTCCACCATATGGAAAAAATAAACCCACTTCTATCCCACATCTAAAGGCAGTAAGAGAAGCCAATGTAGGACCAAGATGAGTGACTAAGTAGCATATCGTTATTTCCCAGTTCCTGAAGAGTATGCTATACCAGTTATCACACTGAACGTCTCAACTGCAAAACGTTTCATAAACATTAAGATGTAAACCATTAGGAAACTACTGTGGTAAACACCACTCATGGTACAGTGGATGCCATGCTCATAAAAGTGCTAGCATCCTGAATAATCTCTGCACAGTCATCATTTGTTGTCTTATTTCTAATTAATAAAAGTTACAAAGGATTGAAAATGTTTTCGGTTATGTAGATATAAACAGAGAAATAAAAATCATTACCTTGGTAGGAAAGTATAAGAAGAGCTGTTCAAAAAACGGGCAGAGGTGGCACTTTGGGACATGGTTAAATGGGCATGGGGGTGTTGGGTTGATGGTTGGGCTGATGATCTTAGAGGTCCTTTCCAATCTTAATGATTCCTAGTTTTTACTTGCATTATAAATAATCCAGCCACCAAGTGAGGAAATATGAAATTATCACTCTCCCCTTAATTGGTTTAGTGGTGGACTTGGTAGTGTTAGGTTAATGGTTGGACTGGATGATCTTAAAGGTCTTTTCCAACCTAAACGATTCTAGGATTCTATGAAATGAAGGAATGGGAAATGCCTTCTGCATACAATCTATGAGTTTATCGAAGAGAAATTTTAGGTGTGACTCAACCAGTCTACAGGTATTTACAAGAGTAGTAGGATATTCATAATTGATACTTCAGTAGCCAAGAAATGTAAGACAAAAACCAGTGGACAGAAGTTCACAACAGCCTTATGCGAATAAGATAAAAACATAAGTGTTTTTTTAAGAGTTGGAGTAACAAAATCTTATAACAGCTTACCAGAGTTGTGGGTGCTCCATCAACATGTGTTCAAATTACAGTAAGTTATGTTTCTAAAAGATATGCTCTTTTTTGAGTGAGAATTAATTTAGGGAGCCCTATGGTCTGTACCGTATAGGTCAAACTGTATCACTGCAATGGTTCCTTCTGACCTTATGAATTATAAATGGTTTAGTGACCAAAATACTATCTTAAAAAATTAAAAATACTCTCCCTAAAAGCATAGATTTCAATACCAGAAGGGTTCAGTCAGTTCTTTATCATTCAGATGCAGATAAATTGAGTCCTTGCACTTTTCTCTCTATCTCTTTCTCGTAAAATCTAAGTCCTGTCTGTTCTACAGAGATATTCCTGACATTTTCTCACAAGAGCTGTGATTTACTCCAATGTCTTCAGCCAAAAATATTTCTTCTCCCCTCTGTTCTGTGTTATGTGCTTGACTAAAATTAAGTGGAAATAAGTGAGATGGTAGAGGGGAAATAAAAACAGCAATGGAAAGACCGATATCACCAAATAAATACATTTTTTCATCTATTTCTTAAGAATTGAAATTAACATTGTTTTGTTCAAAAAAATCTTGAAAATTCAAAAATCGGAAATATGTGTTATACTAATAAGAGAATACTTTTCATGAGGAAAAAAATTACAAAGATATTTTTAAACTATTTCAGGAAAACCAGGTGAAAAGCCAAAAGAAATGAAGGAATGCGAATCGTACCTTCAAATAGAAGGCAGCCCATGGTATGTGAATTCACCAAAGATGGCCTAACCTATACCAGGATAAAAGCAATATATTGAACCTGCTATATATACAGTATAGATCACTAGGTATTTTGGATACTTACATCTCATAAGTAAGCTATTAAAAATTTTTTGTTGTTGTGAAAAATAATATATATTAGCACTCTTCTAAGAAAATTATTTAGATTCTTTTTCTTTTCTTAAAGAGTATATGATATACCAGTGAATAATATGATTCAAGAGAGGCTATGTCCCAAAATAACATGACATTTGAAAAAGAAAGTGTAGGTGTGTGTTTTCCAAGGGGAAAAATTATTAAAGTATCAAGATTTTTGTCAAGGATGAGAAGTGACTAATTCCAAAGAAATTGAAAATATTTTTTTTTGTCTATTGATCCTGAAGGTAAAATTTAGTAATTTTTAAGAACGAAGAATTGTTTACTTTTTATATAAATTCACTGCATAAAAAATTTCTAAGAATGACAAAACATTTTGCCATTTTAGAAATGAAACACTACAAATTAAATAGAAGCAATTAGCTGAAAATCAATTCAATTGTCCTCCAGGTCTAGGGCTAAGTTACACGTCAGCAATGTAGTTGTGTAAATAAAGTTTTAAAAACCCAATAAAAACAGCCTTTCCAGAAAACAGGGTAGAAGAGCCTTATTTATGCCTTAATTAAAGTCTGATAATGCAGCAAAAAAAAAATTTGGATTTGGCACAATGACCTGAAAATTGCTCCTGTCTCCATGAAGAAGATCTATTGTGTCCCATGAGAACGTCTGAGGATGGGGCAGCTGAGATTTCCTCTTCCCGCTCTGGTGTTTCCCAGTGCATGCAGGGGTCATCTAGCGGTGAGTGAATTCCTCGGGAGCCGGAATGGTGACAATCACTGCTAGTTGCCCTCTTCCTGGTTGTCCCGCGCAGTCCTTACCCTGAGCACAGCCTTCGCAATCTTTCTTGCTAAACGAGCCTTATAAAATACTCTCCTTCAAAAGCCACCAAAGTTTTCTTGTGGTAGACTTTCTGCAGCTGAAATTTCCGTCAGGGATGGTTTTGCCCGTAACTTTTCACATGAGAATTATTTATGGATTGTTTAGGAAGTATTATGGGGGCTGGTATCCTGTAAGTTAGAGATTTGTATTCTGGAAAT
This sequence comes from Pelecanus crispus, assembly GCF_030463565.1. Lineage (NCBI taxonomy): Eukaryota > Metazoa > Chordata > Aves > Pelecaniformes > Pelecanidae > Pelecanus > Pelecanus crispus. The sequence goes on along the minus strand of NC_134647.1, from coordinate 4,172,901 downwards.
GTTTGCCATCTCTTGGCAGTAAAGATGTCAAAGTGGACTGCAGAGTATCTGGGACCTTCGCATGATTAGATAGGACTTTCCTCTTCATAAAGTAGCCACGTAAACTAAAGATAATTGTTAATCTATTGCAGTAGTTTGGGTGAAATTATTTCAAAGTACTTCTATTTGTCTATGAAACTTGCTCTAGTTCATTTGCTGTATTTGCAGAAATGTTTTACCTTACAGAATGCTTTCTTTTTTACGTGAAATTCATTACCTTTATTATCTGTACATTGTCAGCTCCATGCCACCCACAGCAGGATTATTTCCACCTTGGGCAATGTATAGTCCCACAGTCATTTTTAGTGGTTAATATTTTCACATTATAATATTTACAGCTGAATAGTTAAACTTTTAAAGTAGAACTGAAGAGGAAATATAGTGAGGCCTGGAAAGTGGCATGATTTGACTTGGCATGCCGCTACATAAACCTACACAAACTTTTTTCAGTAAAAAATAAAGGAATCAATGATTGTGGGAATCAAAATGTGTATTTTAAACCCTACAGTCCTTTATAAGAATAACATAGTTCTAAATAAAAGCATTTTCATCTTTTTATATAGGAAGAGGAAAGCAGATACAAGACATATCCTTCCAAAGTCTCCAAATCCCAGGTGTTTAACTACTCTCTTTCTGTATATTTTCCCTGAATGAAGTATAAATAAATAGATAAATAGTTAGATGGATGGATGGACAGGTAGATAGGCAGACAGACTGATAAAGGGGTTCATTACTTCATTCAAAGCACTTCATTACCCCATTCTTCCTGCATTAAATAATACTCACCAAGAAGCAGAACTTTCCAGGTCTCTCTTCCAGGCTTTTTCACACACTATTACTTCCATTTAGAACTTGCCTGCTGTTGCTAGATCATCATTAACACATAGGGGACAGAGCACTATATATAAGAAGGAGAGTTAGGAAGCTTGCAGAAATGGGGAGAGCAACATTTGTTGAACGAGAAGATGAAAATCTGTCCTGCAAAAATCTCAACTGGAAAAATGACACTTGCTCAGGCTCCTGGTATCCCAAATTAGCAAATGCCTTTAGAAGTCTAAGGAATTAGGAATCTGGAGCCATACTGACCTGAAAAGACCTCTTTCTTCTACTATGAATGTCCCATCACCACCTCTGGAAAAGTAACCACCCACACTCTCCCCATGCTCCATTCAAGGATACGGAATGGAATAAATATGCAGGTTGGGATAGGCTTAAATTAAGAACAGCTGAAAAATACAGATCAAGATGACAGGATTTTCTCCATCTGCTTTTTGACATTTTCAAGATGCATTATCTTAGTCATGAACTCCTGATCCTCTACTATCACGACAAAGTTCAACCTTGACTCATACCCAGGAATTTATTACCATGAAAGGGCTATAGGCTGGGAGGACTGGCCTGGGTATTTATCATTGGCCAAGTAACTGCATCTCCAAAACTGCTAATTTTGCTCAAGGAAGTACCACGTGATAGGGGTGCTGGCCAGAGGCCCTCTTCTTTACACATACCACCCTACGTCTTTGTGGAAAGTTCCCAGCCCAAGTCAGCAATCCTCTAGTAATGGATGGTTTGAAACAGCAAACTTGAGCACTGAATTAATTTCTTGCAGGAGACACAGGTGATAAACTAGCCACCGGCATTTGCGATGATGAATCACAACATGGTTCTTGTTTCTTTAAATATTGGGCATTTTCTTGAGTAATATTGTGCAAGCTAAAGAGTGCTAACTAAAATGCACTGATATGGTCATTTTAGGGAACAGAACACGTGAAGCACAATCAGATCGATAGGAAATACAGCAGATGGGCTTGCTGCATGGCGATGCAAGCTGCATTACACAATGTCCATGTTTGCTTCATTAATGGCAACTCAGATCAAGGCTTCAGAAGTTCCAGGTGTTTTGATAAAAGCCAAGCCATATCAGGTTAACATATTTCAGATTTACAAAGACAGAAGAGGATAACGAAGGGAAAAGAGCATTCTTTGTCCCTGCTTTATTGTAAATCACTTAGTATGGATTTTTTTGGCCTAGAATTTCACAGATATTAACCAGAAAAGCATCTTCCCAACATTACCTGGGTAATCCATTCCTACAGTGATCCACTGTACGTCATTGAAATGACTAAAGATACTGCAAGATGTTTGTTTAGATGCTGGAAAAATAGTTGTGCCAATAAACACTGGCTTTCAGCTTAGACTAATGAACATAGACTAATATCAGTGTAACTTGTAATCTACGGCTTGCTGAAGCTGAACCTAAGTTTCTAGCAACTGGCTTAGTTAAGTGTACTGTTCCACTCTGTCATCTTTGGCTGCAATTTTCTGCAGTTCAGTATAAAAATTCACTGATAAGTATCTTTAGCGAAACTTCATAGGTAATTTTATATATCCATATCAAATATTATCTGTCTCTCTCCCTATCCATCTGTGAGCTGTAACCCAACTCCTGGCTCCCACTGAAACTAGCTTTCTTGTGGGACAACTGGTTTTCAACCAGTCAAGCCAAAAGTGAAAAGGGCAGCAAAGGAAACACATACTTATAGCTATTAAAAAGACAGCAACAGTGCAGTAATTGAAGTCTCTTACAAATTTGCACATGCATAGAAATGGCTTTTTTTTTTCTTTCTTTCCTTTTTTTTAGGATAAAGCCCAGCAAGCACACAACTGGCTGGACAAGGTACCACTGAGGGAGGAAAACTGGGATACGCTCCTTCGATGCTGTTGTACAGTTCTCAAAAATGGACTCCAAAAATGTTTTAGCTCTCAAATTTTCAGGATTAATCGATACTTCCTGTAACCAGTACCCAATCAGAGGTAATCTCTTAAGGTAAAGGCAAGAAGGTGCTTTCTCAAGATCTCTTGGGGCTTCATTCAGATTCTGAATAGGGTGAGGGATAAGCCTGAACTTTCTGTATCTCTACAATGAGGAAGAAATCTTGTTTTTTAGAAATCTTGCTTTTTAGAGCCTCTGTTTTCTCTCTGAGTGGAAAAGAAATGAGAGAGGCTGACAAGGAAGGGATCTGTTTCACCAAGAAATATATGGTAGCAGTCTTCAAAAAAGGTGAAAGGTATCTGCGATGTTAATGGAGTGAGTTCTTGATAGTTCCTAAGAGAAAAGAGGAAACTAAACTGTAGAGGGGAAAAAAAAAAAAGGTAAGGAGTTGAGGAAAACTTCTGGATTGTCAGGATAGTTACCAACTGAAATAATATGCCAAGGAAGTTAGGAAATCTCTATTACTGCAGGCATTTAAAAAGAATTAAACAAACATCTGTCAAGACTGACATAGGTATTGTTGATCTTACCTTGAGGCAGGGATGCATTAGGTGACCTCTCCAGTCTTTTTTGCCCTATCTTCTGTGATTGCTGATTCATGTCTTTCTTTTCCACCTCCCTTGATGTCTTTACTTATGCTACCAGATGGGAATGTTCACTAATCAATTCTATCCCTACAGTTAATGCTTTTTCTTTATACAGACAGTTGGCTTGAGGAATCAGTTTCAGCCATAATCAAAACAAATTCTTAATAAAAACACTCAGCATATGTGAATCACTCTTCACTTACTACTACAAAGTTGGGGTGTAGCATAGACTGGATCCACAAAGAAGACTTGGGAATTAAAAAAAACCCAACTCACAGCATAACTTATAACACCTTTTATGAAACCACTTCTGTCTTTCAAGACATCTTAACATCATTTTCGAAAGAAACAGGTATAGATGCTCTCAATCTAAAGGTACCAAGTTTCTTATGCTCATTATTGTGTCATCAAAAATGAAAGAATATCACAGTTACACAGTTTTAGTTACTTACACAGGTTTATTTTATAGCCCTAAGGATTTACAGCATATATTTTTCTCAAGTGCTTTCTGCTCTTTGCGTTTTCTAGCTTTTCTGTCTTCAAAGTCACTAAATAGTTCTTAGCAATGTTTCTATTGTACCAGGGCCATACTGGTGCCATATACAATATTTTGCAATGTTTTCTTCAAGGTTTGCATAACAAACTTTCTTACAGGTGGAAAAAACATTCTTTACTAGACATTCATGAAACTAAAAATAGGTTTATTATATTATGGAGAAAGGCCTTAGAAAGTTCAATTTTCATTTGGAAAAGTCAAGAGACCCGAAAAAATATTTTTATAGATCATATAACATTAATTTAAATTAAGTCATTTGCCCAAGAAAGAATATACCTATCTAAATGGGGTTCAGGAGTTCTTAGATAAATATGAAAGATTAGTTCCTTTTTTTGCCTGCATTTTTATTTATTTTCGCTCTTTTTGGAAAGCTTTTCTATTTCCCTGCTGGGCTCAGACAACACATGAAGGATTTGTTTCCTTTACCATCCGATGTCTACACAGAGGGAACAACAGAAACGTTATCAGTATTTGCTCTTATCTTGCTGCCCTTTTTGTTCTGGACACATTTTTGCCAAGTTAATAACTCAATAATGGTTACTGGTAACTCGATAATAATTACATTTGATAGTGTATTATATAGCAGGTTTTCATTTGTCAATCTTAAAACACTTCTCCAAGGAAGCTACAAGTATTGCACCGTGTGATCATACCAAGATACGGACTCCTGATGTAACTTGCTCAAGGGCAGACAGCAGGCCAGTGTCACAAATGGGAATTTATCCGACATTTCCTTGATCTTTCCTGCAGTGTGCCATTCCCAGGCCTTTTGGCTTCATCTTACAAGCATCCACGTTGTACAATTTGGATATATCACTCCTATTTACAAATTTATTTATTTTTTCAGGATAAAAATGCCCAGCCATTAGCAGTTATTAGCAGTGTATGATATTAGTAAGGTATTAGCAATTATATTAGCAAAGATATTAGCAATATATGATCTGGATTAACTTTTCACAATGACAGAAAATGAAAATTAGAGTAGGTCACAAAGGCCACTTTTAATATACCCAAATTCCAGCTATGCTTGTGCATAACAAAAGTGTCCTTATTACATACGTCCTTACTAGAGGCTATTTAAATGCAAAATACCTACCTTCTATCAGGTTGCTACACTATTACTCACTGGGTAGGAAGCCTGTGTAAAAGACTCATGTGGGTATTTTACTTCCTATATTTTACACCAAATTAACTGCTTATTTGCCTGAGTAATAATAGGCTGCCATAACAGTAATAATGCATTCAAATATCAAACTGGTTTCAAAGAAATGCACATACACACCATTTCATAATACTGTACTCAAAAATTGAATACCATTGTAAAAAAAAATCTGAAAGTAATTGTATAACCCCAATAGACAAGTTTTGCACTAAGACATATAGTAGAGATGTGCCAAATTCAGGAGATTATATCTGGACAGCATTTAAATCAAAGTGAAAGGACTCCTATTAACTTTCATGGGACACAGAATTTACTCAAATCTATAAATTAGCTCAAAAGAATTAATTGACAGCCTTCTATTTATACCCAATTTTACTTTACTCTGTAAACTTTAAGAAAAGATATCTGATTTTATAAAAATATTCTAGCAATTTGATCCTTCATAATATTAGCATACTTTTAAAATGCAAAATCAGAGTTAAATGTTTTAAAAGCCAGCTCTTTAGTGCTTCTCTTCAAATAAAATCACTGGTTTAGTTCCTGAACTAGAGTTTAGAATCAAATTTTGTAAAATATTGCACAAAGGAAAAAATAGCTCGTTAATGAACGGCTCTATATAATTTTCTGTAAAACATTAGCATTTCAGGCAGCATCCAAATGTGTGCTCCCTTTGTAGAGCAGATATGTTGCAGAGATATTCACTGCTACTTAAGTAATCTCATATTCAAACTACAACACAAGACAGTGTTTAATGTTCCAGAGCTTCAAATGATGGAAGAGAGGGGTCTTGAACTAGATGTGCTGACTGGAAAATAGCATCAAATGAGTTGTGAGAAATCCAGTGCAGACTATTTCAACTGCATCTTGAAGGACTTCCTTTAAAAATTAGCTCCATTACAGACAGGAAAAACCATCTAAACTTGAATGCTGATTCCGTAATTCATGTACCCTTTAAATGTGAGAATTAGGTAGTTACTTTCCGCAAAGGATTTATGTAAAGGATTCAATGTCTGAGTTTGCCGGCAGGATGGATCACGCAGGTGGAGGGATTGAGTCTTGGTGCCCACCCTGCAATGGAAGATCCCCATTTGGCACGTCTCACTGGGATGTCACAGGATCTAATGAGTTGTGGTAGACAACGTCATGCCATGCAGCTCCAGCACACACATTTCCTCACTATTCATACGGCTCCTGGTACAATTGCTGTAAAACTCCTTTTTTTTAATGGAAATATTTTGATTTTCCATCTGACACACACACACAATCTATCAGTTACCATCGGTTTATGCTGATTTTCTTTATGTTTCACTACATGGGCCAAATTCTGTCTCATCACAACTGTGTCAATTAGATCACAGTTTTGGAAACCACGTTTATTAATATCAAGCATACTAGTGTAGCCATAGAAGTACCTCTGAAATCAGCACCGAACTGAACAGTTTGTGTGAAGAGGAAATTAAAGTAAAAGCTTTAGATCCAAGTTTGGGTCAGAAGTTCGTAGTTGCCTCATTCTGGCAAATCAGCAGCCATCCTTCAAGAATGAAAGAGATCACTTGCCTACAAGTCATAAACGTGAGCTTTCCCATTGGACTTCAGCGCTAGATGACTGAAATGCTGTTAGGGACTCGGAGAAGGGATAGGGTTTAGAAATTAAAGATGTCAGTAGACTAGGAAGCAAGGTCCCTGTGAAAGAAACTTTATATTATAGTACAGGGTTTACTCTATCTTTGGGGGCCTTCCCTTGTTATCAAAGAAACTGCTGGGTGGTCAAGGACATTCAGTCTAGCAGGGATTTAGGCTAACCCGTAACTAACTAGAGACCAAGGAATCAGAGCTATTCCAGAAGTTGCTGCATGTGGGTTCATGTTAACATAGACATAACCTAGAGAAGGAGAACATCCCACCAAAATGTGCCTGTACATTGCTCGTAGACCTTCCTTCCCAGGCACAATACTTATGGCAAGAGCTGTACGCTGGGTACGGCAGTGCTTTACTGCTCCATAGCCTGAACCAATCCATCCACTGAAGAAAAATCATACACATGGGATGCGTGTGTGTATAAACATACACTTGATGTTGTTCTCAATTCTCATCACATGTTTCATTCAATAGACTTATTAATCAACCATAAGAAATGAGTTAAGATGTTGAAACAGTCATGGCCTTTGTTCTGTGTCAGTTTTGTTGGCTTAGCTGACATATAGCTACAAGGCATGACGGATCAAAGTAATTAAAGTTCCAATCATTTACCTTTCTATGTTCAGTGTCAAGACAGCTAGCCTTCACCCTCTGTTCAGAGCATTTTCATATTTTTTTTAACATGTTATAGCTGTGCCATTTGCCTTGCTGTACTTAAGAATTTGACAGCATTTCCATTATAAAGTTTGTATACAAAGGCTTGAGATTCCCTCTGGATTCCAATTTTGCACATAAAATGACAGACCACAGGCAATCCAAACCCAAGCGTCTAGGATTTGGGTTTTTTTCTTTTTCTTTTTCTTTTTTTTTTTTTTTTGTTCATTTACTTTAAGGTAATTTAGTCAGGTTTTGTCCATCAGAGAACAAAAAGTTACTAGTTCTGTTTCACTTAGTTTCAAGGTACATTTCTTGTGTTCTGTGAAGATTAAATGAAACTTATTTTGTTCCTGTCATGAAATATGGTAGGCAATTAGTCCTAATCTTTACTCTTCCATCATACTGATTATTTATAACTGAGAGTATGAAAACATTTGGTCTAATCAAAAAGTTTGGGGTATGTAGCAGGGAGTGATTTCTGGACATTTCAAGAACAGGATGTTGGTTTGTCTCTGAATCCAAGCATGAATTCCAACAGTAAGTTCTACTTTTCCCAGATTAGAGAAAAAAATGCTTTTTTTTTTTTTATAAGGTAAACAGATAATTTGAAGCTTGGGAACAGTATTCACTAACTAAATTCAAACAAGCACATGTTTAAAAAGAAGAAAAAAAAAAGAAAAACAAATTCAGGAATGAAATACTGCACAACCAGTGAAAGTGACTGTCTCTGAGTCTTGCCCTCTCTGTACCTTCTTCTCTTTCTCTGCAGCTGGCTTGTTGCTTACCCTGTCTGCCTGGGTCCACTAGGCTGTGGAGCAGGAAGTCATCTACTTCTCACCATGGTTTGCACAGGACCCGGTATAGGGCTGGCACTAGGCATTTCGCAAATTTTAGTTAAGGACCCTTTGCACATTATCAGATACTGATGGTTTAGAATCTCCCATGTCCCCAAGTCTGATCTGCTGCACACAACTCAACTCTAATACAGCAAAACCAAAATCTGCCAGGGTTTTCTATGAAGGTATAATATTGGATAGCTTCATAAGCTTTGCTTTCACAAAGGTCATATAAAATCTGGTAGGTTTATTTATTATTATTTTTAAATTTATTTATTATTGTTTATTATTTCTATATTTATAAGTATTTCTATTATATCTTTATTATTATTTATTACACATTAGAGATTGAGAATGGAGGTGTAGAGTGCCCATTATTTGGCACAACAATCTGAGAAGTTTGGGGAAATAACCCACCCTGCCTATATGCATTAGTAGACCTTCACCCAACCAGTTTTACCACCACGGGGCCTGCATGACTCCATAATATGCAAAGACTCTTCCAGTCATATATGAGGCCTTCAGAAACACAGTCTGGAGGAGAAGGTTAGGTAGCTTCAAGAATATTAGTGCAATTGCTCCCAAATATTCCGTCCCTTCTTGGAACGATTTGAAGAAACAGTGGCAAGGGGAGGTAGAGGAGACACAAGCTGTCTCCTTCTACATTATACAGTGAATAATAAGAACAGAGCAGTGTTTGTAAAACTCATTCATGAACGGAAAAGGAGGCTAATTAAAAATGAATTTCATTTATAATAAATACCTCCACTAGCATTTTTATAAATAAAACAGGCAGCAGTTATTATTCTACTATGTATTTACAAGAAACGGGCAATTCTAAAAAAACAATAGAAGGGCATCCCATTCCTCAGAAGTTTATGACTGATATATCATAAGACACCACCTACCTTGTCAGAGTCTTTGCAGGCCCATCTTACTTCAAACTCAGTCAACATATGTTCTACTATTTACCTTGATAAGAGTGGAATCAAGCCCAAACTTCTGTCATTCCTCCCATAGGCATCTCACTTTTCTCCCTTCAATGACTTTTTAAAGTTCCCAGAGCATGAAACATCACTTTGATGCTGCATCACATCCAGTTAGAAAGCTCTGGCATGTAGTGTTATGTTTAAACCAACATGCAAATGTAATCAGGAATGACACATCGTCCCAATAATGCAGTCACTCAGCTTTGAGAAACTCGAACAGACAGATTATAAAACAGAGATTCTCACAGCCACAGGTTTGTGGTTTTGGAAACGAATCTCTAAGTCAAACTTAAAGAAAGTTTGAGAAAGATCTTAAAGAAAGATGCCCCAAGCCTGTCAGTGCTTAAGAGGCATTTGGACAATGACCTTAATAATATGCTTTAACTCTTGGTCGGCCCTGAAGTGGTCAGACAGTTGAACTAGATGATGGTTGTAGGACCCTTCCAACTGAAATATTCTATTCTATTCTATTCTATTCTATTCTATTCTATTCTATTCTATTCTATTCTATTCTATTCTATTCTATTCTGTTCTGTTCTGTTCTGTTCTGTTCTATTCTATCCTATCCTATCCTATCCTATCCTATCCTATCCTATCCTATCCTAGTCTAAAATTTCAGTCTTTAAAACATTCACTCAGGGATCTAGAGTTGGCCGTTGAGATCTGATGGAGAAGGTCCACAACCTGCATGTTGCTACGGGAGCATTTGAGCTGCTGTAAAAGCTGAACATGGAGCTCTCAGGGTTTTCCTTCCTCACCGCTACAACACTGGCAGGCTCAGCAAAACATTCCCAAGCTATTGAACCCAAGAATAGGAGCGGAAGGAAAGTGAGATTTTTCTCACCTCTTTTCCAGCTAAATCTTGTTAATATTTATTGAGAAGACCAGATTGTGCTAACATCCTTATGGGAATAGCCCCCATTGTGTCACACCCAGTGGCCAGGAAGATTATGAGCCTTATCAGGGTGGGAAGACCTTCTGCCCCATCGCTGCTCAGTACGACTCACCCAAAAAGGGCTCTACGTCCCTTGTTAAAGCAAATCTCACATGCTGAAGATTGGTCTCTGGCCCCATCCTCTGTATCTGGGCTAAGGACACCCGGTCCTGGTGGAGGGTTTAACTGCTCGGTCTTTCAGGTCTTAAACAGCACATCCACACTTGTGTGGGCCTTCTGTGTAAGTGTGACCCTCAGCGTTTTACTAGCAATATTGGTTTTGGCTTTACAATACTCCTGTTATCCCTATTATAAAGATGAGGAAAAAGGCACAAGCTAAATGACTTATCAAGGCTGACAAAAACCGCGAGTGTCGGAGCTGAGAATAGAAACCAGATCACCTGAGGTTTCATTTCTGGAAATGTTTCCCCTTTCCTCTTCCTTTGAATTTTTGTTTAGTACTGGGGCAGGTCATTTGAAATCTGGGCAATATTCAGATATGCTTTCTTTCCCAGAAGGAAATAAAGCTTTACAGGCTCACTTTACAGAGGCAGCCGGTCCGCTCGGACTGCCGAGGTTTTGCAGCTCTCACAGGACGCTGCAAAATCCAGCAATCAGACCTGTGCAGCCGGAACGCTTTCAGAGGAGATGGCAATGCACAGAAACGGCGCATTATCTAAAAACAGGCTCACACAATATGTTTCTATGGACATCAGAAACTAATCTTTGAAATGGTCCCTGATGAGAGCCGGGTTGGCCCGAGCTGCCTTCTGAAAATGTTCCAATTCCTTCTTTGCATCCGGTGTGTGTTTATTAGAGAAAGAATAAGTTCTCATTTAAATTCTGCACATGTATTTGCACTGTGACCTTTTTAGCTGTTACCTCATGGCTATATCTGAAATTGGTAATAAAATGCAACTCGTGGTAAAGAACTGCTAGGTGATTTTATACAACTATAATTTTACACTCTCAAAAGGCAGAATATATAATTCCTTAAGCCACACACGGGAACTTGGTGATACTGGGCTGGATTTTTTGTTTTCAAAGCCAACACCGTGTGAACAAAGCCAACTCTATACAACGATAGAAATAATGAGTTAAACAGATATGCGTTTTAGCTGATCTTGATGCAGAGTGAGAAACCAATGTGAAGTCCCACTGAAGTGAGGATGCTTCACAAACAGAGGCACAAACAGCCCCCACAGCAGATGATTGTGCATCTTAGTGGTTTTATATGTGTTTACCTATTACTGCTACATAAGTGTTTCTGAAGAGTCTCCTAAGTCCGCCACACTTTAAATAATTTCCAAGACATCCTATCGATGTGTGGAAAAAGACAATGGTCCCGTGTAATTAACAACTGACAGTGAGAGGGTACCCTGGAAAACCTAATTATATGCAACCTCCTTTTCTTGTGTCATTTTATTGCATTCCAGAATTGTTCTGATTTTAAGACTACAGTAAGGAGCCTTTGTGTTAGGTAGTGGTCAAATGCAAAGGAAGTCATAATATGAAAACCAAATATTTAATATCACTCATTTTCCCCATAAAGTCCACACGGGCAAGCTCCTGCAGCACGCAGAAGAGCACTGAGCTCAATGGCACTCTGCCCAGCCACAGGTTCAACTTCATTGACCCAACAGCACAAACAAATAGGGAAAGACTATTTCGATGCAGAGACACTATACACATTTTCTATACACTAAAAATACTCTGAGTTGCCCTAGTAGTTTGTTTACTAAAATAATTAAGCAATTAGAAACTATGCCTAGTTTTGTGGCCTTGTCTTCAAAGTGCAATTGTATTTACATCAAGCAATTTTAGAGTACTTACAATGAACAGATTTCAGAAATTTTTTGGCTGGCTTGGAAGACTGATCAATCGTTTGAGCAGGATATCAAGTCATCAGGTTTTCCAGTATGCTGCAACAGAGATCTGCAGTGAGTGAGAGCAGACATGCAGCTTCTCTGGCTGCTCTGCAGGTGAGCTCCTAAGGAAGGTCGGACCTGGAGGACAGAGTTGGGACCACCAGGCACCTTCCTCCCCCCTGCAGCTGGGGGTCCCTCCCAGCAGGGTCTTTCAGTTCCACTTTCTCTAACCAGAGGCTTCCAAGTAGACAGCTGGAGAGCTGCCATTTTTGTTTTTTCCTGGTGGAAGAAAACCATTTGGAGGGATAAACTAAAATTTTCTGGTAGAAGACATAAAATAGGTATTTTCATTGAAAAGTAATTTACATATTGCCTCCTAAACATAACCCTCATGACCTAACTCTACTCTAGTTTACAAGTTAGCATGAACAAAGTCTAAACCAGAAGTTTGTCCTACCCTGCCTTTCCAAATACTTATTGTTCAGGTTCAGAGCTCTTTACAACATAGAAAACTATATCCATGTCTCAAAACAGAGACCACACATGTAATGTTGTCCACTTCCAATTAAAACAAGACACAGCTAGCCAGTTCCTGCAAATGAGTCCATCTAGAGACATTTTCCCCCTTATAGAAAGTATAATGACTTCCATCCTCTGCCTATGCTTATTCTGGGTCTTAGGTATTTCCTATAAGACCTGAACAATCAGATACAAATTCCTTGTGTGTACAGAAAAGCAGAGCATGATGGAAAAGCTATTAAAAATCAGATTCTGAAACACTCATACTGTGTTTTCAAATCAAGCTATGGGTATATTTCTAACCACTGAAGAGTGTCAACAGGTATTTAAAACCTAAAAAGACTTAGCAGAAAGGTGGAGGTACAGCAAGGTAGCAAGATATTTGCCATTTGGAGCTACCCACAGGTACTTACAGATTACCCATTTGCTGTGCACCTGCAGAGATCTGCATTTCTGAACTGACAGCAATATTGCAACCCAACAGGTAGATGCAGGTTATGTGTTGAGATTTCAAGTAGAGGCATACTTTATAACTACATCAGCATCTTGCTTTTCTACGCCACGTTTATTTATTTCAGCTGACAACAGTCTCCCTGTCCAGACTTGTAGGGGCACACTACATTAGAAAAACACTTGTTCAAATTTGGGTTTCAGTTCAGCAGCTAACACCAATATAGCAAATCCCTTACACATTTCTAGTACCTTCACTGATCTGAGAAATACCATAACTAGTAACCCTGAGGCAACAAAACATACCATAACTGGATAATTCTGAGCTTACAGGCAGTTCCCCATGAATCACTGCAGATACTGTAGTAACAGAGATGCCTGAATTTTTTGTTGGATTATACCTGTACCAAACCAACAATGGAAGAACCCCCAACACTACTTATATTGGCATGAACTTTCTAAGTGCAATTGTTTCACACTAATGTAAACACTGATCTCCAAAAACCTATCAGATTGTTATTAAACTTACATCATCTAGAACAGTTTTTCACAGGTGACAAGACCAAAAGGGACCTACTTGTTCATCAAAGCCATCACACTATCATACCCAGTTTATAATTGCTTTCCTAAACTGATCCTGGTTTACTTTATAGCCATGTTTTTGCTTTTATAGGTAGATTTCTGGAACCTCACCTTTCTAATGGTTAAAAGCTTTCTACTTCACCCACAGTTTGTTTGTGGTCTGTTTAAATCTATTCGGCATTTTTTGTGCCAACACTGCCTTTTAGCTCAAATGTATCTATGAATACATCAAGAAATAAAATCAGTGTAGGTGAATGATCACCTAGCCTGCATAAGAATAAATCTTAGTAGTAGGTGTGCCGGGATTTCACCTCCTGCTTCATCCCTGTGCTCACCTCAGCCTTTGAATGCTATTTCATGGCTGATTTAAACCTAAGATCATAGCACCTCCAGAAGGAGCAGACCCTGTTCACAGGTTTGTCCACCATCCACCTCTGTCATCAGGTCCCCCAACAGTGCGCCTTCAGGTGGGCGGAATAGATTTAGCTGTCTCACTGAAAACCAACACTGCAAAAAAAATTACAATAAAAACTATGATTCTTAGTTTTAGGTGCTGATACAGATGGGGAGAACCCTTCTGGCAGCAACCCACACAGAGAAGGCAGTGCAGCCTTAAAAGCTGGTCCCTTAATGTCTGCAAGCCCCAAAGAGCACCCCAAGAAAATGCTGCTTTGCTTGGTTCAGATGGAGACCAGCTCTTCACTTAGAGCCCTGCTCACTGAAATAATGCAAATCCTTCATTAATATCAAAAGTGCTATGTCACTATGGGAGCTTTGAAGGGTAGGTCGTAAGCCGTAAGCAAGCATCTTCCAACAGATTTCAATAATGTGATGCCTTCTTAAAACAGGTTGCTCACAGGTAGTACTGTAGAGCAGCCTGGCAGAAAAAAAGTTCATCTGTGCTCTGGCTTGTATTGTCAGGAGTGTTTACTTAAGGCATAAGTGTTTCCTCAGTCTTCTAAATAAAACAGCTTTTAATATTTTAGATTTTTTATATTTGTACAGCTATGAGCACCTTTAAAAGAAATTTCTGGTCTCACTCTAAGCCTGTGCAGACCTTTATCCATTTTAAAAAACTAATTCACATTTTGGCACTACAGAACATAAACTTGCACTTTTTCCTCAAGAGGACCAGAAACAGAGCAGCAAGGGTGGTTTAGGTGAATTGAAGTTGATTATATTCAACACTTTTTCACCCAAATGGTGATTTACCTAGCTCTAACTAATTCCATCATTTGCTCATTTTTGCAGACTAAGATCATCTAATTCACCTCAAATTTGCCAGTAGAAAACAGCTTAAAAAAAGATTAAGTGTCCATCAGTCTTATGGGAAATTTACTGAGCCCCTAAAAATGTTTCCTAAAACATCTCCAGTTTCCTTCCTCTGCATCTGTGAAATATGATTGAAAAAAAATGTTTTCTTGACCCAGTAACTTGTTAATTTTTAAAAATTTCTAAAACTGTGCTTGTCACCTTGAGGCTTATCTTGACCTTTTAGGATATTTTCTCAGAAATTCATTCCTGAGATGACAATTTAGTAGATGCATTCATAAGGATACAAACATTTTTAACTTTTCTTTAAAAATAGCTTAATTTCTGGAGACACCTGTGGAGATTTTTTTTCTATCAGTCTTCATTCTACTTTTTATTATTACCATTGTTTTGCCCTTTAAAAGCAAAATCATTATGGTATAGTGAAATTATGACACTAACTCAATTTTTTTACACATATTATAAACATTCAATTTGTTTAAAGTGTTCATGAGTTTTTTCCCCCAGAGGTTATTAATTCCTCTGACTTTATCAAATTATTCTATAGACTCTCAATACACTTTTTCAGGATTTTTGCAGACAATTTCACTGAGAAAATACAAAAGGAAAGTGCCTTTCTAGTTCTCTGTCAAGGCTGAACATTTTCCAAGTTTTCCTTTAGTAACAGAACAGAATTTGACGGATCTATACACAAGTTCCTAATTTTCATACTAAAATGGTTTACATTATGGCGGAATAATATGAATGCAAAAGAATAGAAGTCACAAGAAGAGACTTTTTCATGAATTAAAAATGACAAAAATGTGCTTCAAATCTCACCATAGTGTTTCAGCTCATTGGGAAGAATTGTCCGCAGTGTGATATTAGCATGGCCCTTTCTTCACCATTAGGCTCTAAACCAAAAGTTGAATTCCAGAGTAGTAGTAATCTGTAAAATAAGCACAGAAGGTCATAATCTGGCCCCTAGTAGGCATCCTGGTCTTCTGCTGGTGTCATGAAGATCCAGACATACACATCAGTAGCTTGATGGTGACATATCCCCAAAATGCAGTTCTACTCCCAAAAGCGACTAGAGAATGGCCTATTGTTCAGCAGATCTGTCCCACATGTATATTTAAGATTACATTACCTATGTTTGCATAAATACAAATGTTTACTACTGATTAGCAGTCTACAGCCAACACAGCCATGAAGTACTCCTTGAGAAGGAGTATTGTCCTTCTAATGCACCAGGAGCAGGCTTGTCAATGAAAGGCCAGTTAGGTCACCGGTTTTTAGCCTACAGTCAAAACACTAATATCTGCTGAAAATAAATGGTATAATATGGTCCTAAATTTAAAATGACACCCAACTTCTGTTCATAATTCACAACAAAACATAAAATTTGACACACCTATGTCAACTGGAAAATATAACAGGTTTTGTTTAAAAATCACTTCCCCAGGTTTTTCTGAAGTCTTTTTAGCATGAAGAAGTGCAAACCTTTTCTATATCAAAAGGGAAGATTTTTTTTTTTTCCAATATAGAATGACAACTCATTCAAAATATTATTCAAATGTATGTGGAAAAAGCTTTCGAAAAAACCTCTCCCATCATAAATGAGAACATTCACTTTGGGTGGAATGACATCTTTCATTTGCCCTGAAAT
This sequence comes from Pelecanus crispus, assembly GCF_030463565.1. Taxonomy (NCBI): domain Eukaryota; kingdom Metazoa; phylum Chordata; class Aves; order Pelecaniformes; family Pelecanidae; genus Pelecanus; species Pelecanus crispus. The sequence continues at coordinate 4,156,391 of NC_134647.1, read as the reverse complement.
CATTGTTTACCTTTTATAACTCCAAAATATTCCTTTTAAGTAGTAATGAATAGAACGTTATAAAAGTCTCTTTTTAATTGTCAGAAAACAAACAAAAAAATTCTACAGATCTATGTATGTTCTAGTTGCGGGATTAAATGCCCCTTTCAGAAATGTCTATACTGACAATTATAAAGGAGTAAGAGCAGCTGAAGACAGAAAAGGTGGAGAAAGGAAGTTACATATAAGCTGGCTTGGTTTAGTTCTACAAAAATTTTATTATTTTACCGTTACAAATGCTAAATACTATATAGGTTAGACAGTCTGGAGTGTCACTGTTGCAGACGCTGTACAAAGCCAAGCAGGGACACAGAGTCTCCAGAAGCCAGCAGCAAAATCTCTTCCTCCTACAAAGCCCCTTCTGCACAGAGCAGATGCCAGATGGGTAACAGACCAAAGACAGCGACAACAAAAGTCAGTTACTGAGCCTGGTTTCTACTACGAGAAAAGTCAATGGGAACCTTGTAACCAAAAAGTTAAAAAAAAAAAAAGAAAAAAAAAAGTCAACCTTTTTTCCCTGAAAGAAAACACACTTTGCAGGAAAACACTTTGTTTTGCAGCAAATATGGATGCTAATATTGTGCTTTTACCCCACGGTTGCTTTTCAGTGCATGGCATTGCGCAGCTTTCCTGCAGCCCCGGCAGCACTGAGCAGAGATTTAGGACATGAGTCCTCAAACCCTCCCCAAGAAGAATTCCCGTTGCAGCAATAAGAACTGACTCAGAGTTGGATACTAGTTATTTTTTTCTCCCCATATAACTTTGTGGTGTCTTTTTATACTTCTATGTTTTAATGTGTTTATTAGCAAATAAGTAAAATGAACAAAAATATTAAAGACTATGTTTTTACTAGTGAATCTTGCTGTGAAGTACTAGTATGAAGTAGGGCTAGGTGGAAGTGGGCATCAAAACGAAACATTTGAAGAATTTTCCTTAAAAATCACTAAAATGAGAGTGAGAGCAATAAAAAAGTTTGCTCCTGGTATCCTTTGAAGTGTTTTGCTTTTCTGCAAATATTAAACCTGAAACTTTTTTTTTTTTTGTCTGACTTTACACTCAAGAAGCAAATATACAAACCCTACTACAAGGATCTGAACAGCTTTGAACATTACACGCCTGCACAAAAAGAAACTAGGCAGGAAAATAGGCTCTTGCTAAAAGTGGAGAGGAAAAAAAATGCCAACTGCTGAAGCAGGAATTGAGACAGTCCTGGCCATGGCATTGACTTGCTGAAGAAAATCACAATCTCCATGTTTTAGGTTAGTTATCTCAAGAAGATATAATTTCTTATAGCGAGGTGCTGGGAGATAAGAGACTTCACCAGTGTTCATTATAACCAAAAGCTATATATTCTCTAATTCTTGATTAAAATAAAAAAATAGACATATACAGGGCTTTATCAAACCAACACTAGAAGCAATTTCAATGCCTGAAGATTTAAAATAGCTTACGTATAGGATGCATGCTATAAATGAGGACAGAAAAGACCTAATTGGCCTTGAAAGAGTTTAGGTGTTCCAGGTGGAAAAAGGACAATAGTTGCAAAATACCATCATCCAAATAGTTCCGAGGATAATTTTCAACTGAAGTTCTACACAAGGGTTCAATTATTTTACCTCAATTACATTGATTAGCTAAAATATAGCTTAATAATTACATATGATCAAACAATGGCTTGCAATTATCCTTTCTGTAATTTCAAAGATTAGAAGATGAAATGGAAGATGGATACCGTCTACTCTGACTTCCCAAATACTGAAAACCATACAGCCTTCCATTTCCAAAAAGGAAATTTTACTTAGAAAAATTAAAATGGGATTCTTTTAAAAATTTAATTTCTCAAAGCTTTTGCAAATTGGGAAATTTATCATAACTCTTTCCCATAGAAAATTTCAGTTTTCCTCAATTAGCAGTTCTGGATTAAAAGGTTTTAATAAAAAAATTTAGCTAACTGACTTCATTGTAAAAGCCATGTGACTAATTCCTGTAACAGAATTGCCCAGCTTTGATACCCAATCATTTCCCATATAGCACTCTCTACTCATCTAAAACACAAAACTGGCCAAGCCGAGAACGGAGGTTTCGCTGGCAGTTTTCAATGTTCACAGGCCTCTATTGAGAGGATATTTTCCTGCCATGTTCAATGTCATCCGTACTTATTTGTAGTGACATTATTGATTTTTTATGTGAAGTCTAGAGAAACACTTACTTTAGGTAGTGTGGGGTCTGTTCGACAAGACATTAAAAACAAGAAGCTAGACAAAGTATTAGTAAAATTATAAATCAGTAAAGGGGAATTTGTCTGTCTGATGAGGACTGATGTTTCCACAGTAATCCTTCATGTGACATCTCCAAGTAGAGAAAGCTCAGTGGAATGTTTGCTGCACGTGAACTGAAGAAATCTGTAGGCACGATATTTTGATCATCTCTGACAACTGGATAATGAGAAAGAGCACAATCCTGGTGCACATGGTTGGATGTAATTGCACATCAATGAGCACTGTAGATTACAAACAGAAGAGTGGTGCAAAAATATACTGTGGTTGGCAAATGCGGGTGAGGAGGAACTTTTGGCGTATACGAGCACAGAAGCTTATGTGGAGGCAGATGACTTACCAAAGAGTTGCTTGCTTTTTAACTTTGACAAATGTTTTCTTTCAATGTTGATGATGTACCTGAGCTAAATGTATTGTTACACTGAGACTGACAGATGCAGTTCACATTTCAAGTCGTGTCCATTTAATTCACAAGCAGTAGACGTATGATGAAAGTCTAACGGCATCAACAGTTTTAGCATAACTCTGTGGAAGAAAATATTTGCTGAAATATTTGTCCAGCTTGGATACATCAACTACAGCAGAGAACGTTCAGCCCAGGATAGTAAGGCGATGTGATGGGTAAGTAGATCACAATCACTATCTCCTGAAAACTATGAAAGCCAACAGATGCCTGGAAAGTCATTGACTATTACCTTAGAATCACAGAATGGTTTGGGTTGGAAGGGACCTTAAAGATCATCTGGTTCCAACACCCCTGTCATGGTCAGGGATACCTTCCATTAGACCAGGCTGCACAAAGCCCTATCCAACCTGGCCTTGGACACTTCCAGGGATGGGGCATCCACAGCTTCTCTGGGCAACTTGTTCCTGTGCCTCACCACCCTCACAGTGAAGAATTTCTTCCTTATATCTAACCTAAATCTACCCTCTTTCAGTTTAAAGCCATTACCCCTTGTCCTATCACTACCTGCCCTTGTAAGAAGTCCCTCACCAGCTTTCTTGTAGACCCTCTTCAGGTACTGCAAGGCTGCAGTAAGGTCTCCCTGGTCTCTTCTCTTCTCCACCCGAATAACCCCAACTCTCTCAGCCTGTCTTCATAGGAGAGGTGCTCCAGCCCCCTGGTCATCTTCGTGGCCCTCCTCTGGACCTGCTCCAACAGGTCCATGTCCTTCTTATGTTGGGGGCCACAGAGCTGAATGCAGTACTCCAGGTGGGGTGTCACGAGAGCAGAGTAGAGGGAAAGAATCAACTCCCTCGACCTGCTGATCATGCTTCTTTTGAAGCCCAGGATACAGCTGGCTTTCTGTGCAAGCACATATTGCTGGGTCATATTGAGCTTCTCATCAACCAACACCCCCAAATCCTTCTCCTCAGGGCTGTTCTCAATCCATTCTCCATCCAGCCTGTATTTGTGCTTGGGATTGCCCCAACCCACTTGCAGGGTCTTGCACTTGGCCTTGTTGGACTTCATGAGGTTCTCACGGGCCCACCTCGCTAGCCTGTCAAGGTCCCTCTGGTTGTCATCCCTTCCCTCCAGCGTGTTAACCACACCACACAGCTTGGTGTCATTGGCAAACTTGCTGAGGGTGCCCTCAATTCCGCTGTCCAGGTTGCTGACAAGGATGTTAAACAGCACCGGTCCCAATACTGACCCCTGAGGAATGCCACTCGTCTCCACTTGGACATCAAGCCGTTGACCACAACTCTGAGTGCAACCATCCAGACAATTCCTTATCCACCAAGTAGTCCATCCATTAAATCCATGCCTCTCCAATTTAGAGACAGGGATGTTGTGCAGGACAGTGTCAAATGCTTTGCACAAGTCCAGGTAGGTGACGTCCTGTTCTTCCCTTATCCACCAGCGCTGTAGACGGCCACCAAATCTGTCAGGCACGATTTCCCCTTAGTGAAGCCATGTTGGCTGTCACCAATCACCTTATTTTCAACGTGCCTTAGCATAGTTTCCAGCAGGATCTGCTCTGTGATCTTGACAGGCACAGAGGTGAGACTGACTGCCCTGTAGTTCCCTGGGTCTTCCTTTTTTTCCTTTTTAAAAATGGGGGTAGTTTCCCCTTTTCCAGTCAGAACTTCACCAGACTGCCACAACTTCTCAAATATGATGGACAGTGGCTCAGCAACTTCATCTGCCACTTTCCTCAGGACCCACAGATGCATCTCATCAGGTCCCATGGACTTGTGCACCTTCAGGTTCCTTAGATGGTCTTGAACCTGATCTCCTACAGTGGGCAGTTCTTCATTCTCCCACTCACTGCCTTTGCCTTCTGCGACTTGGGCAATGTGGCTTGAGCACTTGCCAGTGAAGACTGAGGCAAAAAAGTCATTGAGAACCTCAGCCTTCTCCATATCCTGGGTAATCAGGTCTCCCATTTCCTCTGGAGAGGGCCCACATTTTCCCTAGTCTTCCTTTTATCACTGACATACGTATAGAAGATTTTCTTGTTGCCCTTGATGTCCCTGGCCAGATTTAATTCTATCAGGGCTTTAGCTTTCCTAACCTGGTCCCTGGCTGCTTGGACATTTTCTCTGTCTTCCTCCCAGGTTACCTGTCCTTGCTTGACCCTCTGTAGGCTTCCTTTTTCTGTTTGAGTTTGTCCAGGAGCCCTTGTTCATCCTTGCAAACCTCCTGGCATCTTTGCCTGACTTCCTCTTTGTTGGAATGTATCACTCCTGAGCTTGAAGGAGGTGATCCTTGAATATTAACCAGCTTTCTGAGGCCTCTCTTCCCTCCAGGGATTTATCCCATGGTACTCTACCAAGCAGATCCCTGAAGAGGCCAAAGTCTGCTCTCCTGAAGTCCAGGGTAGTGAGCTTGCTGTGTGCCCTACTTGGTGCCCTAAGGATCTTGAACTCCACCATTTCATGGTCACTGCAGCTAAGGCTGCCCTTGAGCTTCACATTCCCCACCAGCCCCTTCTTGTCGGTGAGAATATCATTGGCTCCTCTATCACCTGGAGAAGGAAGTTATCATCAACGCAATCCAGGAACCTCACGGATTGCTCATGCCCTGCTGTGATGTCTCTCCAACAGATATCAGGGTGGTTGAAGTCCCCCATGAGGACCAGGGCTTGTGAATGTGAGGCAGCTCCTATCTGTCTATAGAGAGCCTTATCCAGTCAGTCTTCCTGGTTGGGTGGCCTGTAGCAGAACCCACTACAACGTCACATGTCCCTGGCCTCGTTTTAATCCTGACCCATAAGCTCTCGGTCAGCTCCTTATCCATCCCCAGGTGGAGCTCCATGTACTTAATCGGAGTTTAGGTGCTATCACACCCACTTCTAAAGTGTGATGAAATTTGGGCAAAGGAAAGGTAAAATATTCCAAGATCTATTTTGGTAAGCAAAAGTATCTGATGGGCAACTTAGATCCACTTACAGCTTCAAACCTGCACAGATACCACAGTGGAGTTCTTCTACACAAGGAGAGGTTCATAAGAGTTGGTGCATCATATCCAGGTGGTCAAGAAAAAACCAAGCGACCCAAGCTATGTTTTCCCACAGTCCGTGCACAGCGCAACAGTCACAGTCAGCTCTGAGCAGTGCTGGGGCTGCACTTGGGCAATGCCCTCTCTGAGACAAGCAGCAGACCGAAGGTCCTTAATAATTATGGTTATTACGGATTCAGCGTAACTTTTTCTGGGCGTCAACGTGTGAGCACTAACATCCTGGCCAAATACCAACTTGGATAATTATTTTGCTTACCTAAATGTCCCCGTTTTCATTTGAATAAGGTATTCTTCATTTCCAAAGCTGTTCTACAGTGCTGTTGAGCGCTGTTAAACAGCTGCAATATTTCACCCCAGAGATGGCTGCATTTCAGTTGTGGGTGATGCGATCCAAAGAGTTTGAATATCAGTTTAATCACTTTGGCATCCTTCAGGAACAAAGTCACTATTTAAATGTAAGATTATTGTAGAGAATAAAATTGTCAATAAATGTAGTAATGTCTATCTCTAACTATAAGCAATTACAGAGCTAATCTCCAACTCTCAAAAAATAACACCAGATGGTATTTTTCAGAAAAGTCAAATGTAGAATATTATATTTTTTTGCATTTTTCAGTACATCATGATGGCAAATAATATTATGTGAATCCTGCAAGTACAAGAAAAATCTGCAAGTATAACATTCTTCTCTTCCAGCGAACATCCTGTGAATTCATAAATATTTACATTTTGCAAGTTATAATTATGTAGCACTGGAGGAAAAAAAAAGCACAAAAAAAGTGACTGTATATACAAGTTTATAAAAGAACATTCATAAATTAAAAATGTGCATTGTTCTGAAAACTATACCTACTGTGTTTTTTGCGTCTGTATGCCAAACCACAGGATAGCTTCCTACCTCTCCCTCAGCTGGGTAAAAATTATACTTGCAGGTTTGAATAACTATTGATTTCTTATTATAGTTTCTATTAATAGTTGTAAATCATTATGTACAGACTCATCACTGTAGGTTTTTGCTAAAATAGAAAGAAAGTTTGTATTGCTACAGGGATAATCCTCCTTCACAAATTGACAAACACAATTACAGATGCACTCCAAATATATATTTCGTGGAAAAAACGCAATTACCTAAATTGGTACAATTAAATGCTATCTTGTTATTGGGTTTTTCTAGTTGGATTTTTTGTATTAGTTGGCTTGGTTCAGCAATTTATATACCAAAGGATAATTTTAACGTTAATGAATCTGAACTGCATGGAAGTCTTGAAGTTGAGATTTCGGTTACACGAATCCAATTTTTTCATCAACCAGGGTAACTACTCATTGAAGACCATTTTTATTGAAGGAATTTTACCATTCTGATTCATGAATAATCCATGAACAGATGTTGATTTTTACAAGTTCAGTTGTTATTTGAAATTGTTTGAATACTTTATACAAATATATTGCAACCTCTGGGTTATTTGTATATTTTTTTGTTCTATTACAGTTTTCAACTATTCATTGTAAGATAGATTGTCTCCTCATATAAATAAATCCTTACCGATGTAAAAAAAATGGTGGGACAAGTGACCCAGGTGTATTATTCATGATGAAAATTCTTTAGGGAAAAAAAAAAAAATTCCTTTATGACCAGAAAAATTCAACTTTTACAAACAGGAAAAAAGACAAGAATACATAGTTTGTGCAAATGCATAATACACTGACTTTTAGATGGTCAATTCCTCTGAATGTTCTTATGAAAGTAAAAACTGTGCACAACTGTTCATGGCAAATAGAAAAGGAATTATGAATAGGAAAGTTACTTTGATATTGATTAATTAATAGTTGTAAAATGATCTTTTTCTCTGTCTAAAGTATTTGTTCGGTTGTATGGTTGAGATAGGAACAAAACTACAGTGGCAGCACCTTTTCCTTGTAGACAGACTTTCATGTTTGACCAGGACCGCTCTTCTATTTTCCTTTGGCTGTTTCTCTGCAGGCAAACCACGCATTTCCTACTCTTGCTCTCCATTTTCAAGCATGCCAAATTTGCATCCACATCATACAGTTTATCACAGGAGAAGCCTGTGAACACAGCAGGCGACTTTCTAACAGTAATTTTTACCTTGTTAACTTGTGCAATATTACACTAATTCCAGACAATCAATGTCTTCCAGATCTTCCAAGAAGAAGTCGCCACAACCGTTAGACACAATCAGGTTTCCGAACCACTTAAACCAATTGAATCTGAAGTTCCTTTGCCTGCATTTACATAACACAAATCCTTCCCTCTTATCCTTGAGTTAGATCACTTTTATGTGCCTTCCTGGCAGTCACTGGACAGACATATATTGAAAAACAGACCTCGACTCTAGAAGGCAACTCAGGGTACTTTACTGGAGCTGCAACCTCCGGGTTTTCCTGGCCATCTGTGGAAGACTTACATGGTAATCTACATAAAAACAACTGACAAAACTGTACGGATCTTCAGAGACCTTACAGGTCCATGTTCTGGGCAGCGATTAACTTTTCTGGATCAAGACACTGCCTTAAATAGTAGAAAGGAGTAGCTGTCAGTCGGACCACAGTGACAGATAGGTGCCGGCTGTCCGGTTTATTTAAGAATTTGGGGAAGGCAGGCGGGAAGGTTGGTGGGATGCTTTGATTATGTCTATTATTTTTCAGAGCTCATTTTTACATGATCAGGAAAATCTGAAGTTTGGCTAGTTATCACAGTTGTAAGGAGCCTGGCTTCTGCTCCTGGGCACTAGCCCAATTCCCCTGACAGCCAGGGAGGAAGACTTAAAACTCAAATTTTAAGCAAGTTAGAGATTTTTATTTACACCCGCAAGGCACATTATGATTGTTTGTTTGTTTGTTTTTTAATGCTTGGACAGTTAGTAATGCTGGCTGTCTGTGTGGCAACCGTGTGATTTTTATTCCTGAACCTCGTGCAGCATCTTCATGGAAGATTATAACTGAGTCGTTATACCAGGTATGTTTATATGTTACCACATATTTCAATGTCTTAAATATAATAATCCCCACAGTTGACAGCACTTACGTTGCAATGACCTGCAGTCATCTGATCAACTTACAGAATACTTACTAGCTATAATCAAATATATTCTCATCTCTTATTTGAACAAATCAAACAGAAATTGAATACATTTTTTTATGAACACTAGCAATATGTTCTCTTCTCTGATAATTTTGACATTAAAATTCCATTTTAATAATCCCATCCTTCAGGCTTTGCAGACTCTTAAGGTATTAAAGCAAAAATTATCCTAAGCAGTTAGATTATAATGTATTTAAAGATTAGACATTTCATGTTGAATATTAACTGCTCCACTTCCCAGGGAAAAAAAATGATGCAGGGTTTTTTTTCTTGTATAATTTATACATTTTTTGATACGTTGACTATACAAAGTTCAAACCTTTTATGAAAAAATACTATAAAATATACTCATAGTCCTGCATTGTATTAAAAAGCTGTACATAAAGGTATGAGGAAACATTTTTGCTTAAATCATTAGCATATTTTGAACCCTCAGAAATACACAAAATGTCTGTTCAATCTCAATGAAGCCTATCAGACTTCCTCGCTGAGGCAAGATTGCAAATATTTTACTATCTAAAGAACTTAGATTTACATGTCACCAAAGATGGGACACACATTTGGACTTTAGGCTTCATAATAATACGAAATGTACAAGCACTACTTAATAATTTGAAACAAAGGAACCACACCAAAAAAAAAAAAAAACTTTTAGCCAAACTCCTAAGTGTTTCAGTTATTTGCCTAACTCATGGCAATCCATGATAAAAGTATTATTTGAGTGGGGCAGAATTCTGTATTTCAAATTGACCAGTGGGAGTATATCCTACAGCCAGAGTAGTTTACCTCACTTCATAGAATCGTTTAGGTTGGAAAAGACCTTTAAGATCATCCAGTCCAACCATTAACCTACATTACCAAGTCCACACTAAACCAATCAAGGGTAGGCTAGACTAAACCATGTCCTGAAGTGCCACGTTTTTTGAACACTTCTTGCTCTTACCTTGCTTACCTACCACACCCCATCAATGAACATCTTTATCTACACATCTGCTCCATTTCTAGACATGACGCATGACCGCTCTGCTTCCTACACCCCCCTGCACACGGGTCTCTTGCTTTACTCTTCATTTGCCTCTTGTCATTCACCATCTCTTTTAACTCTCAGGCAGAAAGGGACGTGACAGCTATCAGAATCAAACAAATCAGCAGCCCCATCCCTCGTCAACCCAGCCCGTTGTGCGCAGTATTCATTCTGCAGCGTAGTGCGGTCTGTGCCGAGGCGGTGCGGTCCATCACCGCCTGCTGCCTCTCAAGGAGCCTTCTGTCCTCTGGGGCACCAAGGAGAAGACAACAGTAAAACCTGCTGCCCTAACTTTCTGCTAGACTTTGTGCCAACACAGCTGGCGTTGGTCTTAAGCCTATCCTGCTGCTGAGATTCAGCCTGCTTATTTATCATTTTCTTTGGTGCTTTTTTACCATGGAATGCTTGGATACGGGTCTGGACCCAGAGTAACTGTGCAGCAACAACTCCACCCACTCGTTCCTGGCATGGACGTGGTCCACTTGCTGCAATAAACACTGGCATAGCAAAACAAATGTCCACCTAGTAAGTCGGTGTAGAGTAAGTATCATGCTTTAAGTTCACCCACTGTCTTATTCTGAAACAGCTTCTCTGCGTAGACAAACCTTCACCTACAGACACACACACACACAAAAAAAGTCTTTCTTTTTAGGGTTTCTACTTCTGAACACACAGCTTGCAGTGTGGCTCAAAAGGACGCCAACCTTCTTCTGCCAGTTCACCCGGCGGCAGAGACACCCGCTGACCCCCTTGCAGGGCTTCCCCTCCTTGAGGCAACCGGCACAGCGTGTTTCTCTTCTTCTTGTATAAACAGGGGGGAAAACCCTGTAATACAAAGGAATCTTTTTCCATTGGTGGATAAACAACATCAGAGACAGCCTGGCTTTGTTTCCACACTATATGACACCATAAATACACACCCTTTCCTGTACTATTACTTGTTCATTTTTTTAACAATGTGCTTATGCTATTAGAAGTGTATTTTGGGTTATTTCTGTGGAACATTTAACATCTTTTCTTCGTCCTTTTGCCTTGCCCTTCAATTTTGACCGTGATGGATCTAAGCATATTTAGGACATTAAGGGCAAACTAAATTGTTGTTTATACTGTTAAATGTAAAAAGCATAATGGTAGGGTAGTGTCTATATTCTGGAAAATAAGTACACTTGTCTGATTTTTATTACATATCTTCTCTACTGATGTGTACTGAGCAAATTGTGGGGTCTCTGCTGAAAATGCAATATGAAAGTTTAATACAAATCTCTGCAGGACGTGTCAAGCTGAGCATACACTAAGCAACTTAAAACAAAGAAAAAATGCTTGCGCTTTAGGAGAGATGCTCCAAGAATGCCTAAACGGACCCACTGCAACCACGGGGCTGGTAAACACAGGTAAGCGACAGACATGAGTTATCTCCTTCATCAACCACCACAGCTTGTATCTGGCATCGGCATCTGCCCTGGCTCCGCAGCCAGCTCCTGGGGCATCGCCAGCCCCTGAGATATGGGCTAAAACAGGCTTGTCTCAATGGCGCAGCTCGTCGAGAAATGCTTGTGAAATCTGGAGACAAGAACCCGCCAGGACTTTTTCCAAGTAAGATACACAATCGGGTGGCCTGTGCATGCAAGGGCTGTTAATCCGTCCACAGCTCTCCGAACACACACACGCCGCTCGGCCTGCCCAGATGTTTTCTGATTAATAATGAGGTCATCCGCAATGCCAAAAACGTGGCCTTGTAGTTCTCCAACACTCTTGGAAAGCCACAGAATGTTTAAGGGGGATGGAAATATTCAATACAACATACGTATAAAGCACGATAAATCAAATGAATTTGTTTAGATGAAAAGCACTTTTTTGTTTTTGTCAGCACAGCAATTGTATATTCCCCAATTATTATAATGTTTTCTGACATAAAACTTCTGTATATCTGACTGCTGTATCAGACCCAGTCTTCTGGTTTCACCCCTTCTTGCTTTACAGGATGTATCTTAAGAAAAGATCTGTATTCCACAGTATTTCAGCATTTCCAAGGTCAAAATTAGAAAACAAGAAATATAAAACTGGAATGGGGTAATACGAACCATGACTGGCTCTGTTCCTCAGTCACTATCCCCCCAAAAAAATTGAGAAAAAGAGTGAAAACAGGCTCACGCATTTGAACTTCTGCACTGAAACGATGGGCAAAGCCGCACAGACTGAAGTGCCTGACCCTAAACAAACCAGAGGAGAGACACTGCTACGCTGCAGCTTTGCTTCTCCCTCGGAAAGCTGTTGGCATCGCCCTCGTGATCATTCCGCTCCACTGCTTTTGCTTTACAACTTTACATTTAACCGGAAATAACATCGAGAGGTTTAAAGCCCGGCACCGAACAGCAGAGCGTTGCTCCTACCGTAATGTTTTAGCATCCCTAAAGATGGGGAGCCCAAAGCGGACGTGCTTACGGAGGCTGAGGGCTGGTCCTATGCCACCCAGGAAAATGCTGCCTGGGGACCACAAAGCCATGGGGAAATGCAGCTTTTTTTTTCCAGGCTCACGCAGCACCACCTATAGACAAAAAGACTACATTTCTCTGGAGTATTTGGGAAATGGAAAATACTCCTAGCCTTGTTACCGCAGCTTTGCATATGTTGCTTTTCTCCCGCTGCCTCAAACCCTCAGGGGAGCAGCAGGGCTAGAGGGGGTTTGCACAGCACCTGAAAGTCTCGTATATAAAATCCAGAAAGAAATCTTGAGGAACCAAAGAAGGTGGATAAGGGTGACTGTCTGGCACCAAATACAAGGATCAAAGATCCATAACGCTGACTTTTGCATAAAAAGCCGGACAGTTCCCAAGGACTCTTCACCCAGAACCAGGAGCCTCAATAAGCAGTTATTTGGGGGGATTTTCTGCTGCGACTCTTTTCTGTAGCACACAGACATCAAATTGGAAATAACACTATTGCCAAGAAATAGCACCCTGAATACTTATTGCTTTCCCGTCTCTTTCTGCGCATTTGAGGCTCTGTGCGATGTCAGAAGCCTGTGCAACCTCAGCGCTGCAATCTGGTATTTGCCATGATAAGTGTCTCTGGAGCAGGGCTGTATGCAAGAGTATAAAGGTTTGGATTTTTTAATTATGTTTCCGTGCTTACAAAGAGAATCTTGAAAATGTGAAGTGCATCACACAGGGAGTGATGTCTCCCCATTTCCAGACAGTATGAAATGAATCATGCCTTGAGAGATGCGAGGCATCCCATTCTCCTTAGTGCCGAACTTAAAGATGACAATCTGCAGCACACTGAGAAGCGAAAATGTGAGTACAGGGAAAAAAAAAAAAAAAAAAAAAAAAGCAAAGTTAGTTTTCACATAAATAGGATCTCTGTTTTGCAGAATATGCTTTCTTTAAGATTTCAGGAAAAAAAAAGGAAAAAAGAAACACCAAAACCCAACCAAACAAAAAACCCCCGTACCTCTGAGATGGAAATAAACTCCTAGAATCTGGACACTTGCTGCTCCAGAATTTAGATGTGGCTTGATATAGAGCTAATATAAAAGAATGCCTCTTGAATTAAAATATTCCTGATGGACCTTTCTCATACTGGCTGTTTTCCTAATTTGATTAATTTTAGAACCTTGGATGAGTTCAAACTTACAACATTTGGGATTTTTAATTCAGGATTTTATGTCACTTTTTATGCCAGTTAGCGATAATGACTTATCTTGAACTTCAAAGGTGTCTAACCAATTAGAGATTCTCTGCAAGAGAAAATGCGGAGAGGAAAAATAAAAGAAAAACTGTATTTGAATAGTTTTCCACAAATGCTGAATATTAAGCACATTTTGAGAATGTTTGCATAGTACTACATGTACAGTTTTCTTTAAAATTGTGACTAATTTGAATTTTCAGATAGAAAACAACAGCAGTGCCATAAGTCTCCTCTTCAGCCCGTCTTCTATTTGTACAGCCCTATAACACCATGATTTCATGCTACATGTGTTGTTTGTTATATATCCTAAAAATTCAATTTTCTTATCCCAGAAGGAAAGAGCTATAAGAGGTGAAGCTA